>NC_047106.1:726973-1026973 GCF_902500255.1 Thalassophryne amazonica
TGTTGGTCCCTGTCTGTTACTCTGTTGGTCC
Organism: Thalassophryne amazonica; assembly: GCF_902500255.1. Taxonomy (NCBI): domain Eukaryota; kingdom Metazoa; phylum Chordata; class Actinopteri; order Batrachoidiformes; family Batrachoididae; genus Thalassophryne; species Thalassophryne amazonica. The sequence goes on from NC_047106.1 coordinate 727,005, forward strand.
CTGTCTGTTACTCCGTTGGTTCCTGTCTGTTACTCTGTTGGTCCCTGTCTGTTACTCCGTTGGTTCCTGTCGGTTACTCCGTTGGTTCCTGTCTGTTACTCTGTTGGTTCCTGTCGGTTACTCCGTTGGTTCCTGTCTGTTACTCCATTGGTCGGCTTTTGATACATCCGTTTCACTTTAAGCGCCGCAGGGGCTTCTGGGTAAATTCAAGGATCACAAACACAAAGAACATGAAAAATAAATAAATAAAAAAATAAAACCCCAAACACTGTCATCTTTCAGAAGCAGATACACCGTCATTTACGAACTAAAAGCTGCTGCTTTTTTCACACACTTTGAACCCTGCTGCGTAAACATCCGAAATACATCCATTAATGCTTTGATTGGCAGAATATTTCAGTGGGATTCATCTGAATAAATAATTGTCCCGAGATGATCCAAAACAGTCTAAATGGTGAAGAAACGTCCCAGTCTGTACACAGCTGCAAGTGAGAGCTCCTCCCTCCCACTGAGTGTTGGTGATACCATCAGCCAAAAGGAAATAAAATAAAATGATGAATGAATGAATGAATGAATTTATTAAGCTCACACAGACCCAAAATGACAAATTAACCTCACAGTGAAAACAAAGAAAACTAGGACTGCAAGCAGTCATATACGGGCCCTCGTTCTGAGCGACTGCCTACCCAGGCCAGTGGGTGCCCTTGTGACCACATGTGGGCATGTGCATGCAGGGGCAACCACTCATCACACAGTTCAAATTTCAAGCAAATCACACAATGCATGAAGGAGTTATGACCAGTTGATAGTTCATCCACTAGGGGGCGCTCAGTGTACAAACAGAGGGGCTGGGTGTGTTCAGGGGCAAACTGTCATCACATGTGAAGTTTCAAGTCACTGAGGCAAAGCATGAAGGAGTTATCATGACTTGATGTTACATGGCAAAGGGTCAAAATGGTGGCACCATAGCAGCCACACCCTTCAACATAGAGAAAAGCTTTCGATAACATTTGATCAGTATCATCTCTGGATGCTGTGAAAGAAATTTGAAGTGCATTGGACAAAATCCCTAGGAGGAGTTCGTTAAAATACAACGTGTGGAAATTACGCCAAAATGAGAAGAAAATTCAAAATGGCCGACTTCCTGTTTGGAGTAGACCCATGGTGCAAGAGACTTTTTTTTATGTCTATGCAAGTCACACATTTTCATCTCCCTACTCCAAAAAAATCCCTATGGGAGGGTTTTTTGAAAGTTTCAAGGGGGCACTATTGAGGCATTTTGCCCCGCCCACGGGCGACGCCCCTATGAATTGTAAGAGGTTGTTGTCCTCGACCTGTGTATCAATTTTCATGATGATATGACAAAATTAAAGCCGTCAAAATGAAGAACGTAATTTCATGGCGAAGGGGCGATATTCTTCACGCCACCACACGGACGCCGTTACTTGTAACTTCACGGTGTTCATCACGTACGTTCACTAACTTGTTCTGCATGTTTTAGAAGTGGAATGAAGTTGATTGGGTCAAGTATGTGACATCAGGACCTGTTAAAGTAAAAATAGGACATTTCCTGTTACCAGCGGGGGGCGCTATGGCGGAGCTGGGAAGTTAATATATGCAGACGTTCAGGGCGGATCTACGATGAAGTATGTGGGCGTGACAGCCGTTCACAGTGAAATGGCGTGCTCTGAAACGCTCGCCAAAGTTTGACGACCCCTAGCAGCCACGCCTTTTGACTTAATTAGAATCTTTTGATAACTTTTGATCACCATTGTGTTGTGATGATTTTGACCAAATTTGAAGACGATCAGATGAAATTCCTAGGACGAGTTCGTTCAAATGTAAGTAGTGAAAATGGCCAAAAAATTGATGTTTTGGTGAAAGTAAGTTTTGTATTTCTTCATAATTGATGTAAATCGAGTCCAAGACATATTGTTCATGTTTCCATCCCCTGACTTGTCTGAAGAAAACTAGCAATAAAAGTTTTAGAGATTTGCTTTCAGTTTGAGTTTGAGGAAGATAATTTTAGAAATGTTATTCTATTTCTAGTATTTAAAATGGCATAAACAAATTAAAATGTGTGAAATTCCAAGTGTTCCAATCCTTTTGGAGGGCACAGTATCCTAACCTTAGGATGAGTGTAAAATGAGTGTGATATTATTACGGTTTGGTTTAAGAAGGTTTCATTTTCACTGTTGCTGCACTTTGTGTCAGATCATAGTCATATTGTATATCATATTGATATGAAAATTCAGTAAGGTATATCTTCAGTTATACATTCCAAATCTAAAGTGGAACTCTAGTAGTGTTTACTAATGTACACAGGAATATCTTTAAAAAAAAGAGAGAGAGTATTTCCACTTAGGTGCCTGGTCTTGAGAACCAGGGATAGTAGGTTGAAAAGCTTTTTTATCCCATGGGAACTCTCCCTACACACTTAAGCAGCTCAAGAATATGGACAGCAGGTATATGAGTGACATTTACATGACAATTTATATGACAATATTGAGATACGATAATTTGGCCATATTGTACAGCCCTATTGTCAACTAGCTGAAAACTTTGAATATTAATTTACAGCTACATAAAAAAATGCTTAAAGTGACAGGGGGTTAAGAGGGCTGTAATGAGGGGCGTCAGCTGAAAATCAAAGAAAGAAAAATGCTTAAAAAGGCGGGGAATCTGGGGGGGGCAGAGCCCCTCCAGAAACTGAAAGGCAAAATAAGGAAAATGCTTAAAAAGGCGGGGAGTCTGGGGGGGGCAGAGCCCCTCCAGAAACTGAAAGGCAAAATAAGGAAAATGCTTAAAAAGGCGGAGAGTCTGGGGGGGGGGGGGGCTCCGTCCCACCAGAAGCTGAAAGGCAAAATAAGGAAAATGCTTAAAAAGGCAGGGAGTCTGGGGGGGGGCAGAGCCCCTCCAGAAACTGAAAGGCAAAATAAGGAAAATGCTTAAAAAGGTGGGGAGTCTGGGGGGGGCAGAGCCCCTCCAGAAACTGAAAGGCAAAATAAGGAAAATGCTTAAAAGGTGGGGAGTCTGGGGGGGGCAGAGCCCCTCCAGAAACTGAAAGGCAAAATAAGGAAAATGCTTAAAAAGGTGGGGAGTCTGGGGGGGGCAGAGCCCCTCCAGAAACTGAAAGGCAAAATAAGGAAAATGCTTAAAAAGGCGGGGAGTCTGGGGGGGGGGGGGGGGGGGGGCAGAGCCCCTCCAGAAACTGAAAGGCAAAATAAGGAAAATGCTTAAAAAGGTGGGGAGTCTGGGGGGGGCAGAGCCCCTCCAGAAACTGAAAGGCAAAATAAGGAAAATGCTTAAAAAGGTGGGGAGTCTGGGGGGGGCAGAGCCCCTCCAGAAACTGAAAGGCAAAATAAAGAAAACTGCTTAAAAAGGCGGGGGGGGGGGGTCTGAAAGGTTTTTGCCATGCTAATACTCCCTTGAAGCATTTACTCAAAATAAAGTCTGAAGGACCTAAAGGACATGGTGAGATGCTGATGAGCTTCACTCATTCATATCTGCGACATATGCATATTAATGAATGATATAAAGTAACTAATGACCGTTGGGGGAGGAGGTATTGTGCTTTATACAAAATGGCAATGGCTTTGACATTTTTGATTTAACATAATTTATGTATTTTCCAACTCAGTTTCTCCTCAATAAAAACCCCAAGAAATTTAGTTGCTATCAGGTTTCCATAGTAGAGAAGCTTGAATCTTGGACTGGACTGGGTTGCTTGATGCGAGGACGTTTCGCTTCAAATCGCAGAAGCTTCCTCAGCTAACATTCTTGCTCTGGTGGTCTGACTTGTGAAATCAACTATCACATACCTTGAAATGTGATCAGAATGTAGCAAATAGAACAGAATAGAGTCTTTATTGTTATTGTACATACATACAATGAAACTTGTCCTCTGCATTTAACTGTTCTAATTACAGTTAGACACAGTCTAACCACTAGGGGCAGCGTACAACCACAGTCCAGCACCCGGAGATCAACTCCAGATGTAGAGATGCTGCCTTGCTCAGGGGCAGAGAAAGGAGCAGACCCTAAATAAGCATGTTTTTGACTGTGGGATGAAACCCACACAGACACGGGGAGAACATGCAAACTGCACCCAGAAAGGACGGGAAGCCAAACACTTGTAGCAAAGCAGCGTTTACCAGCGGGGCTACTGTGCTCTCAGAGCGCTCTTGTTTTATTTTGCTTTGTTGTTTTTGGGTCTTTCTTCGAGCGGCCCGTCTTTGTGTCAGCGGGATCCTGTCAAGTGTCAGAAGCTAAGAAGAGTGGGTCCTTTTTCGTACTTGGATGGGGGACATCTTAGGAAGACCAGGAGCTGTGTCTGTCTCCAGGTGAAACTGTATTTGTGTCAGGATGGTCATCCGGCTCCATCCACTGTGATGACTCCAGACAACATGGGAACAGCCAGAAGACCAACAACATCTTTGATAATTCTTTGTTGGATTTTGTTTATTTGATCTTTGTTTTTGGTGGTTTTGTCTTCCGTAAAACCCACCTGAGGGACTTTGTCTTGACCACTGTGGTCTTGTTCAGGCAGGGTTGGTGAGGTTAGACTTATGTTGTGACGTATGTTGTGACTTTGCTCTGAATAAATCAGTTGAACTGAATTTCATTTGAAGGGCGGCACGGTGTCTTAGTGGTTAGCACTGTTGTGTCAAAGCAAGACGGTCCTGGGTTCTCTTCCCACCTTGGTTCACCTGGTCCTTTCTGTATGGAGTTTGCATGGTTTCTCCTTGTTGGCATGACTTCTTTCCAGGTTCTCCAGTTTCCTCCCACTTCCACAGACACGCAGGTTTTAGGTGGACTGGTGACTCTAAACTGAACATAGGTGTGAATGCATTTGTCTGTCTGTGTCCCTGTGACAGACTGGTGTCCGGTCCAGGGTAAACCCCGCCTCTCACCAACTTGCTGCTGGGATAGGCTCCGCCCCGTGACCCTAAATCGGAATAAGCGAGTTTAGAAAATGAATGAATGAACTGAACGTGTTAGTGGACGGTTCCTGTTTGCACTCATTTGAAGCCATGGAAGACGTTTCTGACTTGTCCAGGTGGTGAAAGTTTTTTAAACCGTAACCAGAATCAGTTTGTCCAAATTTGTCTCATAAGTCAGGAATTCATTATCAGAGAAGTTAAAATCATGAATAAATATCAGCCCGTATGCAGACAGTGCTCAGAGGCCAAGTCTGACAACCAGACAGGAAGCACCAGGACTTGGACCTTCATTCTCCTGCAAAGACATCAGCATCAAACACCTCTGACCTTTGACCTCATAAGAGCTTCTCAGAGGACCCAGAGACATGAAGGTCACTTTGACATTTTGTCCACATGGTGATGCTGATGTCTTTGCAGGAGAATGAAGGTCCAAGTCTTCAGGGTCCTGGTGTTTCCTGTCTGGTTGTCAGACTTGGACTCTGAGCAGTGTGCTCAGGTGAGGACTGGATGTCTTTGGTCCCAGGTCTCTGTGGAGGATCTTTGGGTCCTGCTGGAATGACTTTGTGTCCAATAAACAGTTACTTAGTGAGACTCAGATGAGGAGGATCACTGACACTGTGAGGGAACATCAGACACCACATGGAGTCTATGTGGTGAGTTTCTCTGGACGTGATCCAGGACACAGCTGTTCAGGACCCCAGAGACTGGAGAAGGACAAGGACACGCCCACATTTCTCCAGGCAACAGTAGATAGATAATTACTTTGGAGACGTGGGGGTGGAGCAGGTCTTTGGACAAGGACATGCCCAAATTTCACCTGGCCATGATAGCTCATTGGTTACTTTGATTGGTGGTCTGCCTGGGTGGTTGCCATCCAGGATCCAGGGTCATGGTGTAGAAAGCTACGACACACAGGAGCAGTGACGTGTTGTTCGATATTTGTACAGACATCAACAAACTTGTTGATCTGAGTGTGTGTGTGTGTGTGTGTGTGTGTGTGTGTGTGTGTGTGTGTGTGTGTGTGTGTGTGTGTGTGTGTGTGTGTGTGTGTGTGTTTCAGAGCCGCAGTTGAAGGGTATTGTGACGCGTCTCTTCAGTGAGCAGGGCTTCTTCCTGCAGATGCAGCCTGATGGAACCATCAGCGGCAGCAAAGACGAGAACAGCGACTACAGTGAGTCTGAAACATCTTTACCCACTGAAACCAGGTCACTGAGCCTGTGGACTGTAAAGAAACGGCCCCACAGAGACTGGGTTTTTCTGTACGTCACCTCCATCAAACCACAAACAGCTGATTCTGTTTATATATATATATATCAATCAATCAATCAATCAACCCTTTTCTTATATAGCGCCAAATCACAACAAACAGTTGCCCCAAGGCGCTTTATATTGTAAGGCAAGGCCATACAATAATTATGTAAAACCCCAACGGTCAAAACGACCCCCTGTGAGCAAGCACTTGGCTACAGTGGGAAGGAAAAACTCCCTTTTAACAGGAAGAAACCTCCAGCAGAACCAGGCTCAGGGAGGGGCAGTCTTCTGCTGGGACTGGTTGGGGCTGAGGGAGAGAACCAGGAAAAAGACATGCTGTGGAGGGGAGCAGAGATCGATCACTAATGATTAAATGCAGAGTGGTGCATACAGAGCAAAAGAGAAAGAAACAGTGCATCATGGGAACCCCCCAGCAGTCTAAGTCTATAGCAGCATAACTAAGGGATGGTTCAGGGTCACCTGATCCAGCCCTAACTATAAGCTTTAGCAAAAAGGAAAGTTTTAAGCCTACTCTTAAAAGTAGAGAGGGTGTCTGTCTCCCTGATCTGAATTGGGAGCTGGTTCCACAGGAGAGGAGCCTGAAAGCTGAAGGCTCTGCCTCCCATTCTACTCTTACAAACCCTAGGAACTACAAGTAAGCCCGCAGTCTGAGAGCGAAGCGCTCTATTGGGGTGATATGGTACTATGAGGTCCCTAAGATAAGATGGGACCTGATTATTCAAAACCTTATAAGTAAGAAGAAGAATTTTAAATTCTATTCTAGAATTAACAGGAAGCCAATGAAGAGAGGCCAATATGGGTGAGATATGCTCTCTCCTTCTAGTCCCCGTCAGCACTCTAGCTGCAGCATTCTGAACCAACTGAAGGCTTTTTAGGGAACTTTTAGGACAACCTGATAATAATGAATTACAATAGTCCAGCCTAGAGGAAATAAATGCATGAATTAGTTTTTCAGCATCACTCTGAGACAAGACCTTTCTGATTTTAGAGATATTGCGTAAATGCAAAAAGGCAGTCCTACATATTTGTTTAATATGCGCTTTGAATGACATATCCTGATCAAAAATGACTCCAAGATTTCTCACAGTATTACTAGAGGTCAGGGTAATGCCATCCAGAGTAAGGATCTGGTTAGACACCGTGTTTCTAAGATTCTAAGATTTGTGGGGCCAAGTACAATAACTTCAGTTTTATCTGAATTTTTATTTATATATATATATATATATATATATATAGGAGGTCTCTTAGATAATAAACCGACCCTTTTATTTTTTTTTTTAACTATATGGATTTTAATGACATGCGATTACACCAATCATGCTTGAACCCTCGTGCGCATGCGTGAGTTTTTTTCACGCGTGTCGGTGATGTCATTTCCCTGTGGGCAGGCCTTGAGTGAGATGTGGTCCCGCCCTCTCGGCTGAATTCCTTTGTTTCACACGCTGCTCGAGTGGACACTATTCGAGAAATTAAGATGGTTTTCTGTGAAAAGTTTAACGGCTGATGAGAGATTATGGGGTGTTTCTGTCGGTGTAAGGACTTCCCACGGAGCGGGACGTCCTGCAGCGCTTCCAGGCGCTGTCGTCGGCCTGTTTCGAGCTTAAAACATCCTAATTTAAGGCTTAATTCACCCAGGACATCGTGAGAGAACAGAGAAGATTCAGAAGAGGCCGGCATGAGGAATTTATGCGGACATTCCACTGTTTAAGGACATTTTTTTAATGAAAGACGTACGCGCAAATTCGCCGAGTCGTTTCCGTGACGACTCGGCAAATCTGTGTGCGCCGCGACAGGAATAACACCTCCATGTTAAAAACCATTTGTAAAATTCAGGCGGCTTTTGATGGCTTTCAACAAGTGAGTAACTGAGAAATTATTTAACAGCTTGGGCATGTTCCAACTTGCCCGTTAAGATTTCCAACGGAGGTGTTTTTCCTGCCGCGACCCCCCTCGGTCGGGTCCGGCCCGACATGCGACTCTGCCCGCACGTTCTTTCATTACAAAATGACCGTTAACAATGGAATGTCCGAATAAACTCCTCATGCCGACTTCTTCTGAAAGTTCTCTGTTCTCTGACGACTTACTGCGTCAACAGAGCCTGAAATGTGGAAGTTTCCAACTTGAAACAGCGAGACGCTGCCGCCTCGAAGTGCAGATCGCCGTCAGGCGCCGTGGACCGTCCTTAAAGCAACACTACCAGACCAAAATCTCTCATCAGCCGTTAAAATTTTTACCGAAAACCAGCTGAATTTATTGAATGGTGTCCACTCAGTTGTGCCTTACAGTTTTGAAAAATTTTTTATCAAACAAAGCAACAGTCTCTGAGCCATTCCTAAACAATGAAAAAAATCGACGAGCGGGTGGACGACTCCTCACTCAAAGACTGCCCACAGGCGAATGACGTAACCGACAGGCGTGAAAAAACTCTTGCATGCCCACGAGGGTTCAAGCATGTCTGATGTAATCACACGTGATTCAAATCCATATGGTTTTTGAAAAAATAATAAGGTCGGATACTTTTCTAATAGACCTCGTATATATATATATATGTGTGTGTGTGTGTGTTTTTTATGTGTGTGTATCTATATATATATATATATACACATACCCCTAGTGGTATGTGTATATATATAGATATTAAGCCCTGGTTCTTTGGGTCTGTCCTGGATCAGTGAGACTCAGTTATTACAAAAAGGGCAATTTATTGAATTTCATGTGATCAGACGTGGCTGTCTCTTGGACGGAGCTCCCATGAACATAGTGACGACTTACGTGATCAAAAACTGTCATGTCATGTTTAGGCCATGTGGTGAACTGGGTCAGACTTGAAAGATGTAAAAACAGGGCCTTGGGTTGGTAAAACCACTGACTACTGTTATGTCTTTTCACATGATAACAAAATAAAGAAAGAGGCTTTTATAAGATGTACTTTCAGTGCAAATAGGATTTCCAACAAGAACATATTGACCTGCAAACTCATTGACCATCATCGCTCCTGTAAAACCTGGTCCTGACCTTAGCAGGAATGTAATGGTATTACCATGGGTTTGAGCATTTGGAATCAATAATCCTTCTAAGGTACAGTTGTATGTAAAAGTTTGGCCCCCCTGATGATTTCCGTGATTTTCCTTTGTAAATCATTGGTTGTTTGGATCAGAAATTTAAGTTAAATATATCATATAGCAGACAAACACACTGATATTTGAGAAGTGAAATGAAGTTTATAGGATTTACAGAAAGTGTGCAATAATTCTTTAAACAAAATTAGGCAGGTGCATAAATTTGGGCACCCCAACAGCAGTGGTGGGCAGATAACCAAAAAATGAACTACGATAACAGATAATCAGATAACTGAAAAGTTATCTTCGATAAAGTTAAAACAATAAACCACCCAAAAATGTATTGGAAGTAACAGATAACCAATAACCCATAAATTCCAGTATTGTCTCCAGTACACTTACAACTACTAACAAGCTGATTTTGAGTTTTAACACCACGATCGCTTCTGGAAGCATCAAAAGCAACAACAGACCCAAACAATGAGTCAGCACTACTGTCTTTGAGCGTCCTGCCCCCTGCTGGAAACGTCTGTTTACTACATGGCTTCCAGCACAGAAGAAGTTGAGAGGAGCCACAAAACTTAACTCTTTACTCAATCACAGCGCTGCCATCAGGCCGAGGTCTTGGAAAATAAAGCAGTGCTGAGTTATGGTTTGGTGTATAAATAAAATGAATACACAGTGCACAAATGACAGAATTGACATTAATGGAGTTATTCTATCATAACTCCATTAATGTCAATTCTGTCATTTGTGCAAAGTTAAAATATAACATATATCTTTTAATGTTGAATAATGCACTAATTCTGAAGTTTTGTAACAAACACAGACAGATGTCATTCTGGGTAAAATGTGCCTCCGCTACACTGATTGGATGATTCATTCTATGTAAACCAACACGTTAATGTGATGTGTGTTGTGTGTTGTTGTTTACAGATAAATGTGCTTTTGTAAAATATGCCATTTTTTATTTGTAAAAAAGGCATTTTCAAAAAAAAAAAGCCAAGTTATAATTAGATAACCGTCTGATATAACCAGTGTCAAAATAAATAGAACACTGCCATTCGCCCTATTGACGTATCCCATAATCCCTTGCATGCCAGAGAGTCACTGCAGTCAAAACAACATAGAGAATCTACATGACAGCTGTAAATTAATATTATACTTACCAAAATGTATTTTTTTATGCTTTTCATCACGTTAATAAGAGACTGCTGCATGATACCCTGAAAACTTGCTAAAACAATTATAACAAATAATCCGTGTCTGTTACGTTTAATCTGCGTGGAATTTAATAAACACAAACCAAATTTCAGACATATTATATATATTAGTCTGGAACAGAGAGGACAAACAGTGTTGTAAAGAACAATAATCAAGACGTTAAAGAGCAAACTTCACTTTCCTCCAGAACAACATGATCAGGAAGTGATTGTAGCTCACAGCAGCTGCCATTGAAAATAACGGAGAGACAGACTGTGATTCTCGCATTTTTACATAAAACAAACACAATAACAACATCTATAAACCCAGAGAATATATTCACCAGAGTTTTAGGCACAGTATAAAAATAGTTTTATGTTGCGATGTTAATGGTGTTGTCCGTGTGCAGCGGTTAAAGTGCAGCGTGATCAGAGCGTCTCAATGCAGTTCTCTGTTTTTTGTTGTTGTTGTTTTTAAACTTTGATGTCTCCCATCAAGAGTTTTTGTAAATTAAGTTTGAAAAAAAGCTTTTGTTTACATTTTGCTTCTGGAAACACGTGAACGTATAATGAGTACAGTTATTGAAAATACGAGGTCTGTCCATAAAGTATCGTACCTTTTTATTTTTTTTTAAACTATATATGGATTTGATTCATATGTTTTGGACGGACCTCGTATCAGCCCAGCTTCAGTTTGAATACTGACATGAACACTACTGGCCAGTAGATGGCAGTAGAGACCTTGAAAACTTGCAAACACAAAATTCCAGATAATCTGTGTTGCTACAAGATCAGTTTAAGATGCGTGGAATTTAATAAAAGCAAACACAATAAAAACATCTATAAACCCAGAGAATATATTCACGTGAGTTTTAGTCACTAGAGTTTAATGGTGTTGTCCTGATCAGAGTGTCTGAAATGCATTTCTCCTGTCGTGAACGTACTGAGATTACCGTACTGAGATTACCCTACCCAGAATGCACCTGGACACAGCATGCCCCACACTAAAACCTTAAAAAAATAGCACATTACTTTAAAACTAAAACATACGAGGTCTATTAGAAAAGTATCCGACCTTATTATTTTTTTCAAAAACCATATGGATTTGAATCACGTGTGATTACATCAGACATGCTTGAACCCTCGTGGGCATGCGAGAGTTTTTTTCACGCCTGTCGGTTACATCATTCGCCTGTGGGCAGTCTTTGAGTGAGGAGTCGTCCACCCTCTCGTCGATTTTTTTCATTGTTTAGGAATGGCTCAGAGACTGCTGCTTTGTTTGATCAAAATTTTTTCAAAAGCTGTAAGGCACAACTGAGTGGACACCATTCGATAAATTCAGATGGTTTTCGGTAAAAATTTTAACAGCTGATGAGAGATTTTGGTCTGGTAGTGTCGCTTTAAGGACGGCCCACGGCGCCTGACGGCGATCTGCGCTTCGAGGCGGCAGCGTCTCGCCGTTTCAAGTTGAAAACTTCCACATTTCAGGCTCTGTTGACTCAGGAAGTCGTCAGAGAACAGAGAACTTTCAGAAGAAGTCGGCATGAGGAGTTTATTCGGACATTCTATTGTTAACGGACATTTTGTAATGAAAGAACGTGCGGGCAGAGTCGCATGTCGGGCCGGACCCGACCGCGGGGGGTCGCGACAGGAAAAACACCTCCGTTGGAAACCTTAACGGGCAAATTGGAACATGCCCAAGCTGTTAAACAATTTCTCAGTTACTCACTTGTTGAAAGCCATCAAAAGCCGCCTGAATTTTACAAATGGTTTTTAACACGGAGGTGTTTTTCCTGTCGCGGCGCACACAGATTCGCCGAGTCATCATGGAAACTACTCGGCGAATTTGCGCGCACGTCTTTCATTAAAAAATGTCCTTAAACAGTGGAATGTCCGCATAAAGTCCTCATGCCGGCCTCTTCTGAATCTTCTCTGTTCTCTCACGACGTCCTGGGTGAATTAAGCCTTAAATTAGGATGTTTTTCAGGTCGAAACAGGCCGATGCTGCACGACGTCCCGCTCCGTGGGAAGTCCTTACACCGACAGAAACACCCCATAATCTCTCATCAGCTGTTAAACTTTTCACCAAAAACCAGCTTAATTTCTCAAATAGTGTCCACTTGGATATCCCTCACAGGTCCAGAAAAAATTTTGATAAAGCAACGCGCGCCGTCTGGAGCAGCGTGTGAAACAAAGGAATTCAGCCGAGAGGGCGGGACCACATCTCACTCAAGGCCTGCCCACAGGGAAATGACGTCACCGATGCGTGAAAAAACTCACGCATGCGCACGAGGGTTCAAGCATGATTGGTGTAATCGCACGTCATTCAAATCCATATAGTTTTTTTTTTAAATAAAAAGGTAGGATACTTTTCTGATAGACCTCGTATATCTGATATTTTCACTTTATAAAACTTCAGAAGTGACGTTAATTTAAATAACTTGTCCGAAATAAGTTTGGTTGAAATTTGAACCATAAGTTAAAAATGTATGCCTCTGGATGACTTGAGTGATATTGGCCGTGTATCAGTATGGGGTTAAAAGAAATGAGTTTTTTTTTTTTTTGGTGACCAGTTCTTTGCCTGCAGAGCATAGAGCGGTTTCTTCCAGAAACAGCTCTCCTCTGTTTGCAGAGGGTAGAACTACACATCTGTTCACTTTTGTTTACCACGTTAACAGTCTAAAAGTTATCGGACAAAAATTTATCGGAAGATAATCTTCGATAATTATCAGTTATCGGAACTGTGCCCACCACTGCCCAACAGAAAAAATACATCAATATTTAGTAGATCCTCCTTTTGCAGAAATAACAGCCTCTAAACGCTTCCTATAGCTTCCAATGAGGATTCTGGTTGAAGGTATTTTGGACCATTCTTCTTTACAAAACATCTCAGGTTTGTTGGCTTCTGAGCATGGACAGCCCGCTTAAAATCACACCACAGATTTTCAATAATATTCAGGTCTGGGGACCGAGATGGCCATTCCAGAACATTGTACTTGTTCCTCTGCATGAATGCCTTAGTATAGTTTGAGCAGTGTTTAGGGTCGTTGTCTTGTTGAAAGATCCAGCACCAGCGCAACTTCAACTTTGTCACTGATTCATGAACATTGTTCTCAAGAATCTGCTGATATTGACCATCCCTTAGTTATGCTGCTATAGACGTAGACTGCTGGGGGGTTCCCATGATGCACTGTTTCTTTCTCTTTTTGCTCTGTATGCACCACGTTTTGCTCTGTATGCACCACTCTGCATTTAATCATTAGTGATCGATCTCTGCTCTCCTCCACAGCATGTCTTTTTCCTGGTTCTCTCCCTCAGCCCCAACCAGTCCCAGCAGAAGACTGCCCCTCCCTGAGCCTGGTTCTGCTGGAGGTTTCTTCCTGTTAAAAGGGAGTTTCTCCTTCCCACTGTAGCCAAGTGCTTGCTCACAGGGGGTCGTTTTGACCGTTGGGGTTTTACATAATTATTGTATGGCCTTGACGTACAATATAAAGTGCCTTGGGGAAACTGTTTGTTGTGATTTGGCGCTGTATAAAAAAAAAATTGATTGATTGATTGATTGACTGGAATCCATGTGACCCTCAGCTTTAACAAGATTCCCAGTACCTGCACTGGCCACACAGCCCCACAGCATGATAGAACCACCTCCAAATGTTACTGTAGGTAGCAAGTGTTTTTCTTGGAATGCTGTGTTCTTTTTCAGCCATGCATACCGCTCCTTGTTATGTCCAAATAACTCAATTTTAGTTTCATCAGTCCACAGCACCTTATTCCAAAATGAAGCTGGCTTGTCCAAATGTGCTTTAGCTTACCTCAAGTGACTCTGTTTGTGGCGTGTACGCAGCAAAGGCTTCCTCTGCATTACAGCATCATACAGCACAGCAAAGTGCACTGTGTAGTTCAATGATGCACAGAGACACTATCTGCAGCAAGATCATGTTGTAGGTCTTTGGAGCAGGTCTGTGGGTTGACTGTGACTGTTCTCACCATCCTTCGCTTCAGCTTATCTGAGTTTTTTCTTGGCCTGCCACTTAACTTGGCCTTAACTAGTACTGTGCCTGTGGTCTTCCATTTCCTCACTATGTTCCTCACAGTGGAATCTGACAGCTGAAATCTCTGAGATAGCTTTTTTATCCTTCCCCTAAACCATGGTGTTGAACAATCTTTGTTTTCAGGTCATTTGAGAGTTGTTTAGAGGCTCCCATGTTGCCACTCATTAGAAGAGATGCAAAGAGGGGAAACATTTGCAAATGGCCACCATTAAATACCCTTTCTCATGATTGGATTCACTTGTGTAAGGAGGTCAAGGGCCAATGAGCTTACCAAACCAATTTTGTGTTCCAATAATTAGTGCTAAATGTATTCAAATCAGTAAAATGACAAATTTATGCACCTGCCTAATTTTGTTTAAATAATTATTGCACACTTTTTGTAAATACTAGAAAATTAATTTCACTTCTCAAATATCACTGTTCGTCTGCTAATATCAGTGTGTTTGTCTGTTATTTGATATATTTAACTGAAATTCTGATCCAGACAACCAATGATTTATAATGGAAAATCATGGATATGAACAGGTGTGTACACACACACACACACACACACACACACATACACATATATATATATATATATATATATATATATATATATATATATATATATATATATATATATATATATATACACACACTGTAGTTTATATATAGTTTATATATATAGTTTTGCTGGAGGACAACAATTTAAACTAATTGATGCTGCTAATTTTTGTAACACACACACAAAAAAAAACAAATCCACCACACCAGACGAAAAGAAGACGGCAGTCTGTACACAAAGTCAGTGGACAGCATCACAGACTACTGAGAACAATTTTGGACTCTTATTTAACGTTTGTGTTTGACTGTTAAGCACCAGTGATGCACACCAAAATTTAAGTCCCATTTCTGTTGTCTCACCTCATCTTCAACTGCTTATCCAGGATCAGGTCATGGGGCAACAGCTCCAGCAGGGGACCTCAGACTTCCTTTTCCAGGCCACATTGACCACCTCTGACTGGGGGATCCTGAGGCATTCCCAGGCCAGTGTGGAGATTTCATCTCTCCACCTAGTCCTGAGTCTTCCCCAGGGTCTCTTCCCAGATGGACGTGCCTGGAACACCTCCCTAGGGAAGCGCCCAGAGGGCATCCTTACTAGATGCCTGAACCACCTCAACTGGCTCCTTTCAATGGGATGGAGCATCGGCTCTACTCCGAGCTCCCCACGGATGACCGAACTTCTCATCTTATCTCTAACGGAGACACCAGCCACCCTCCTAAAGAAGTCCATTTTGGCCACTTTTCCCCGCAATCTAGTTCTTTCGGTCATGGCCCAACCCTAGGTGAGAGTAGAAACGAAGATTGACCAGTAGATCGAGAGCTTTACCTTTTGGGTCAGCTCCCTTTTTGTCACAACAGTGCGGTAGAATGAATGCAACACTGCCCCTGCTGCACCAGTTCTCCAGCAAATCTCACACTCCATTGTCCCCTCACTCGTGAACAAGACCCCGAGGTATTTGAACTCCTTCAATTGGGGCAAGACCACATTCCCTACCCAGAGTAGGCAATCCATCGGTTTCCTGCTGAGAACCATGGCCTCAGATTTAGAGGTGCTGATCCTCATCCCAGCTGCTTCACACTCAGCTGTGAGTGTTGGACATCACAGGCTGATGAAACCAACAGGACCACATCATCTACAAAAAGCAGTGATGAGAACCTGAGCCCACCAAACTGGAAACCCTTCTCCCCCAACTACGCCTTGATATCCTGTCCATGAATATCACAAACAGGATTAGTGACAACCCCCACTGGAAATGAGTCTGACTTACTGCCGAGCACCCGAACACAGCTCTCGCTTTGTGAGTAGAGACTGGATGGCCCTGAGAAGGGACCCTCTCACTCCATACTCCCACAGCACCTCCCACAGTATCTCCTGGGGTATCCAATCATATGCCTTCTCCAAGTCCACGAAACACATGTAGACAGGATGGGCATACTCCCAGGCACCCTCCAGGACCCTTGTGAGAGTGAAGAGCTGGTCAGTTGTTCCACAATCAGGACGGAACCCGCATTGTTCCTCTTCAGTCAGAGGTTCAACTATCGGAAGAACCCTCCTTTCCAGCACCCTGGAGTAGACTTTACCAGAGAGGATGAGTAGTGTGATGTCCCTGTAGTTGGCACACACTTGTTGGTCCCCATTTATGGGGACCACCACCCCACTTTGCCACTCCTTAGGCACTGTCCCAGACCTCAACACAATGTTGGAGAGACGTCTCATCCAAGACAGTCCCTCCACACCCAGAGCCTTCAGCATTTCTGGACGGATCTCATCAACCCCCAGGGCTTTGCCACTGTGGAGTTGTTTAACTACCTCAGTGACTTCCACCAGGGAAATTAATGCAAATCCTCCATCAGCTTCCAGCTCTGCCCCGACTATAGAGGGCGCTCAGGTCGGATGCAGGAGTTCCTCAAATGTTCCTTCTAGTGCTGGATTACATCCTCAGTCCGCCAGAAGCACCTTGGCACCGACCGAAAGTCCTTCTCCCTAGTTGCTTCGAACTTCTCCCACACCTGCTGCTTTGCCTCCACCACAGCAGAGGCTGCTGCCCTTCAGGCCTGTTGGTACCTTGCAACTACCTCCAGAGTCTTCAGAGATAACATATCCCAGAAGGACTCCTTCAGTCTGACGGCTTCCCTGACCACCGGTGTCCACCACGGTGTTCGAGGGTTTTCTGTTGTTTATAAATTAATAAAATATCAAATGACAAGGATCTATATTTGCCGTTATATATAACAAGTAATGAATGTTTTTCCAGTCTTTCAATGGAACGAATATTTAATTCAGTGAAGGGTATGTTCCATCTTTCACCTCATGAAATATTTGTACCATTGAACTTAGTAGAGAAGGTTGAATCTTCAACTGGACTGGGTTGCTTGACGCGAGGACGTTTCGCTTCAATTCGCAGAAGCTTCCACAGCTAAAATTCTTGCTCTGGTAGTCTGACTTCTGTCTTGACTCTTGTAGAGAAGAATAAACAGAGGCCTGGACAACTGAGAGCCTACACAGAAACATTGCGACCAACTTTGGGCATGAGGCCCTGTCACTGGTACGTAAGCTGGAAAAGACTGCTAAAAAGATAGCTAACTTTAGAAACCACTTGAGATTTAACCTGAGATGCAAACAAAACAATGGCAGAAGGCTAGAGGTTTGGAACGGAAATGGCGTTGTTCCAAATTAGAGGTGTTCCGCCTTGTGTGGCGGGATGCTATTTTAGATTATAAGCATGCACTTCTGGCCACAAAGCGGACCTATTACTCTGATTTGATCAGTAAAAACAAACATAACTCAAAGTTTTTGTTTGACACAGTCGCATTTTTTGTTCACGGGCAGCCACCTGTTAGTCGTTCTCCCTTTTCAGCGCAGGATTTCTTGGATTATTTTGAGAAGAAAATAGAAGATATTAGGCTGAGCATATCTCAGCAGGCCTTGGCCCAGCCATTAAAACCTGCTATGGAGGTGGGCGCTACCATTGAGGTGTTACCTAGA
Source organism: Thalassophryne amazonica (assembly GCF_902500255.1). Taxonomy (NCBI): domain Eukaryota; kingdom Metazoa; phylum Chordata; class Actinopteri; order Batrachoidiformes; family Batrachoididae; genus Thalassophryne; species Thalassophryne amazonica. Next base: position 745,065 of record NC_047106.1, read on the forward strand.
TTGACAGAATTTAATAGTATTTCATTGGGCGTGCTGACGAAACTTGTGGCGTCTACAAAAAGCACAACCTGTTTATTTGATCCCATACCAACAAAACTGTTTAAGGACCTGTGGCCCACTCTTGGGCCGACTGTGCTGGAAATGATTAATCTGTCATTAACCTCTGGATCTGTTCCGAAATGTTTTAAATCAGCAGTGATTAAACCATTACTTAAGAAATCTAATCTTGACCCTAGTGTATTGAAAAATTACAGGCCGATATCAAATCTATCATTCTGTTCAAAAATTTTAGAAAAGGTGGTTTCACGGCAGCTCGTAGACCACCTTACTGAGAATGATCTTTTTGAGCCGCTGCAGTCTGCTTTTAGGAAATATCACTCCACAGAGACAGCACTCACTAAAGTTGTGAATGATCTTCTGCGAGCAGTGGACTCAGACACCACTACGGTTTTGGTGTCGTTCGATCTCAGTGCTGCGTTTGATACCGTGGATCATCATATTTTGCTCAATAGGTTGGAGAATTTTTTTGGGATTACTGGAAGTGCCCTTGCCTGGCTGACGTCATATCTGTCCAGTCGTTCTCAATGTGTCTTGTATAATGGCACTACCTCTGACCTTGCTGACATGAGATTTCGGGTTCCACAGGGATCTGTTTTAGGCCCCTTGCTTTTCTCCCTGTATGTGGCACCCCTTGGGCGTATACTGCGGAGTTTTGGGATTGCTTGTCTAGTAACTTCCTACTTTTAAACTTTGATAAGACTGAAATGATGGTTCTTGGTCCAGCGAGACATTGGCATCAGTTTGGACAAAATGAGGAACCTTGGGGTAATTTTTGATCCCACGTTGTCTTTTGACCTCCACATCAGGGATGTTACTAGGACTGCTTTTTTCCATCTGAGAAATATAGCGAAGATCCGCCCCATCCTGTCCATGGCTGATGCTGAGACCCTGATTCATGCTTTTGTTTCTTTTAGACTAGATTATTGTAATGTTCTATTTTCAGGGTTACCACAGTCCAGCATTAGGGGTCTTCAGCTGGTTCAGAATGCTGCCGCCAGACTTCTGACACGTAGCAGAAGGTCTGAACATATTACACCCATTTTGGCATCTTTGCACTGGCTCCCTGTCTCTGTGAGAGCAGATTTTAAGGTTTTGTTATTGACTTATAAGGTTGTTCATGGACTGGCGCCATCTTATCTGGCTGATCTGGTGGAACTCTACGTGCTGGCCCGGGCTTTGCGGTCACAGGATGTGGGACTTCTCTGTGTTCCCAGGGTGAAGAAGAAGTCAGCAGGTCAAAGAGCCTTTTTGTATCGTGCACCCACCCTGTGGAACGGTCTTCCTGCGACCTTGAGGCAGTCTGAGTCTGTGGACATTTTTAAGTCAAGACTCAAAACCTATTTTTATTCTCTTTCTTATGGATAGTTTTTATTTTTATTTGTTTTATTCTTTTACTTCTGCTTTTATTTATGTATTTGAATTTTTTATTCATTTTTAATTATTTATGCAATTTTATGTTGACTTGTTTTATTTAAGGCGCCTTGAGACGGCTTTTGCTGTGATTTGGCGCATTATAAGCTAATTAAATTAAATTAAATTAAATTAGAATTAGAAGGCTTCATTTTAAAATATTAGACCTCCAAAATAATCTTGATAGTCTTTACAAAATGTTAGAAACCTTAGTGGGGGAAGAGGCCCATAATAAGATCACAAAGTTCATAGTTAAAATAAAGTAAGGAGCGGCAAATCAGGAAGTTTCACAACCTTTTAGTGCAGAAAAGGCGTATTTTCAGTGGGAGTATTTTTAAGATACACCCAAACAAATTAGTGACAACAGGGAAAATTGGGTAAAGAATCTCTCCGACAGGGTTCTTACACAGACAGAAAAGGATGTGCTCGCTAAAGGACTAAATTTCTCAGTGACCCCTAAACATATTCCGACAGTAGATTACATCACTGCAGTAGAGTCAGCCATTAAACACAACAGTTTGTCAGAGTCAGAAGCTGGGGACTCCGACAAAGAGTCTGAACAGTGCTAAGCCTCCTCCGTCCAACATCACAGGAGAAGAACAGAAAGCTTTGTCAGCACTGCAAAAGGACCAAAGCATCCTTATCCTGCCAGCGGATAAAGGCAGATGCACGGTGGTCCTGAACACATCGGATTACGAGGCCAAGATCAACAACTTGCTCAGTGACTCCAGTACATACGAACGACTGAAGAGAGCTCCCACGAGCGGCTATAAGAAGAAAATCATTAGCTACCTCCAAAACCTGGAGAAAGAGGGACTCATCGACAGGCAGACATACTACAGACTGTACCCTGGGGACGCCACTCCATGCATCTATGGACTACCCAAAATCCATAAACGGAGCATGCCACTCAGGCCTATTGTATGTAGCACAGATTCCATCACGTACAATTTGGCCAAGCACCTCAAGTGGATTTTGGCTCCTCTAGTGGGTAACTCAGACCACCATATGGAGAACACACAAGATTTTGTGAACAAGATCAAGGACCTGCATCCCCACCGCTGAGGCCGTCTCAGCTGTGAGGCAGAGACTGCTGGAGGACGCGTCTCAACTTGAAAGGACCAAACTCTCCAGACCACATCTGCCAACTCTTGGAGATCTGTCTTAACACCATGTATTTCCTGTTTAGGGGGAATTACTACAGGCAGATCCATGGTTGTGCGATGGGGTCTCCGGTATCCCTCATTGTGGCCAATCTGTACATGGAGCGAGTGGAGAAGACAGCCTTGACGTCTTTCATGGGCATCTCTCCCAGTCACTGGTTCAGATATGTCAATGACACATGGGTTAAAATCAAGCAACAGGAGGTTGAAGACTTTACAGAGCACATCAGTTCGGTGGATTCCAATATCAAGCTCGCACGTGAGGATGCCAGAAACAACTGTTTAGCCTTCTTGGACTGTGATGTTATGATTGGAGAAAACAGGCAGCTCCAGACAGGGGTTTACAGAAAACCCACTCACACTGACCAATATCTGCTCTTTGGCTCAAACCACCCCCTTGAACACAAGCTCGGGGTGAGCAGGACGCTTCAACACAGAGCCCTACAGGTGCTCACAACTACAGAGGGAAGGGCTAAAGAACAACAACGTGTCCGGAAAGCCCTCACAGTATGTGGGTACCCACGATGGTCCCTGGACAAAGTGCAGAAGTCCCAGAGACCAAAGAGACCAGATAGACAGGAGACGGAGACAAGAAGAAGAGTGTCTCTCCCTTATTTAGCAGGAGTAGGGGAAAAACTACAGAGGATCTTCAGACAGCACAAAATCCCAGTTTACTTTAAACCGGTTAACACCTTGAGACAGAAATTAGTTCACCCTAAGGACAGGATCCCTAGTTACAAACAGAGCAATGTAGTGTATTCTATCAGATGTCAGGAAAACTGTAACGAACACTACATAGGTGAGACTAAGCAACCTTTACACAAAAAGCTATTCCAGCACAGCAGAGAGGGCACCAGTGGACCTCAGTCTGCAGTTTATCTCCACCTTAAAGACACTAACCACACGTTTGAGGGACAAGGAAGTTAAAATCTTAGCCAGAGAGAAGAAATGGTTTGAGAGAGGGGTCAAGGAGGCATTCTTTGTGAAACGTTTGAAACCCAGCCTTAACCGGGGAGGGGGTGTGAGACACACTTTGTCCCCTGTTTACAATGGGGTACTCAGGTCAAAGCAGTTTCAGACTTTTATTCATGGTAATGAGCCATTCATGTCATCAGGAGAGTTGTCAATGGAGCCGTCAGTCCCATCATTAGGAGGGACAGCTGCCCTGTCATTAGGAGGGTGCTAACTAGAGCACAATAGGTGCTAATTAGAACTATTGTTTAGTCACTAGCCTATAGCAGTCTGCCTCTTGGTAGGAGGGGTCTGCTTTTGTGGCTTCTGTTTATTCTTCTCTACAAGAGTCAAGACAGAAGTCAGACCACCAGAGCAAGAATTTTAGCTGAGGAAGCTTCTGCGATTTGAAGCGAAACGTCCTCACGTCAAGCAACCCAGTCCAGTTGAAGATTCAAGCTTCTCTACTGTGGAAACCATCTGCACAACTGAGAGCCTACACAGAAACAGTACCATTGAACTCATAAACATTATTTGTATTATATACATATACAGTTGTGCTCAAAAGTTTACATACCCTGGCAGAATTTTGTTTTTGTTTTGTTTTTTGCTTTCTGATGACATTTTGTATCACCACTTTTAGCTAGGGATGTCCAGATCCGATCACGTGATCAGGAATCTGGCCCGATCACATGGTTTCAGACTTGATTGAAATCAGATGTTGCATCCCGATCAGGAATCTGATATAGCTTTTATCCTCATTATTTTGATCAGTGCTATTTCAAGCTCATTATTGCAGATTAATGGGCCTTTCAGTCATCCCTCCGTGTGCAGCAGGACCCAGTGCTGACCAAGTCCTCAGGACAACGATCTGTCATCTGATTAACAAAAAGAAAAAAACAAATTGTCCTGTGATCGTTTGTCTGCAAAAAGGAGCGAGAGATGGTGTGCACGAGCAACGTGCACACTCATCACATTTAGGAGCGTGCCTTAAAGAGCTTCCGTCTTCATTCACGTTCACTGCGCTGCTCTGAACTTGTTGAACACTGATAAAGCATCAGAGGGACACTGAGGACTGTCAGGACGCAAATGTATGTTTTTTTTTTTTCCTTTTACTCTTCAAGTTGACTTTTGAACTTTCGACGCTCTGAGCTGTGACGTAGCTTCGCGCTGTCCAATAGGAACAACGCGTCGGGCCAAAACACGGAAGAGTAGTGGCAGAAACCACTGATCTGTACAAAATGGTAAATGGACTGCATTTATATAGCGCTTTTCCATCTGCATCAGACGCTCAAAGCGCTTTACAATTATGCCTCACATTCACCCCGATGTCAGGGTGCTGCCATACAAGGCGCTCACTACACACCGGGAGCAATAGAGGATTAAAGGCCTTGCCCAAGGGCCCTTAGTGATTTTCCAGTCAGGCGGGGATTTGAACCGAGGATCAGTGCAGAAACCACGTGTCTGAAGAAAAATCCTTGGAAATGTTTTTTGTTGTTGTTGTTTGTTACCTCAAAATTTCTGATTACTGTTTAAAAAAGTTTAGAACACTTGTAATTAAAATAGCTAAATTAATAAATGGTTCTTTAGAAACCTTTCATCTGTAAATTAAAACCACCTGTTATTTCAGATTAGATAATTTCTTGTTTAACATAAGGAACCTCAGACATTTATTTTTTGACAAAATAACATGGAAATTTGTACATTTTTAAGTCTGGTAGATTATTACTTGATTGTTCAAGCTACCTCAAGGAGAAGTGCACTGTTTAAGTGATAATAAAATAAGGTGATTAAAATGAAATTATTATATATTTAGCATTTGTTGATTGTTCATTCAGTTTTTTAAAGTATCGGATCGGGACTCGGTATTGGCAGATACTCAAAATCAGATGACTCGGAATCAGATCGGGGCCAAAAAAACATGATTGGGACATCCCTACCTTTAGCTTCATAGTTTAGTTGTGTGGAGAAGGATTTTCTTTCACCAAAACATCAAATAAATCTAGGCTTACATCTCAGATGTACCTTCTAGCAATTTGTAACTAAACTTTCAGATCTTCTTTTTAAGAAAATCCTCCTCTGTACCACTTCATCATGAATCTGCATAACTGGTGACATCACCAGAATCAACTCCACTTACCATGTTTAGAGGATGAGAACAACCCCAAGAAAACCATCCCAACCGTGAAGCATGGGGGTGGAAACATCATACTCTGGGGGTGCTCTTCTACAAAGGGGACAGGACGACTGCACCGTGTTGAAGGGAGGATGGATGGGGTCATGTATTCCCTCAGTAAGAGCATTGAAGATGGGTCATGGCTGGGTCTTCAGCATGACAATGACCCCAAACACACAGCCAGGGCAACTAAGGAGGGGTTCCATAAGAAGCATTTCAAGGTCCTGGAGTGGCCTGGCCAGTCTGCAGACCTGAACTCAATAGAAAACCTTTGGAGGGAGCTGAAACTCCAAACCTGAAAGATCTGGAGATCATCTGTATGGAGGAGTGGACCAAAATCCCTGCTGCAGTGTGTGAAAACTTGGTGAAAAACTACAGGAAACGTTTGACCTCTGGAACTGCAAACAAAGGCTACTGTACCAAATATTAACATTGATTTTCACAGGTGTTCAAATACTTATTTTCCTCACTAATAAATAAAATTTGATCCGGCGCTGCTCCAGTCTTTCCATCTTTTTCCTTGGAATGAAATGAACGCTGAGAGACTCCACCCATCCTCACACAAAGGCTGCTTATAAGCAAATGACGCAATCAACAGGCGTGAAAAAATTCACGCATGCGCACGAAGGTTCAAGCTTGGCTCATGCAAGTACACGTGATTCAAATCCATCAGGGTTTTGAAAAAAATAAAAAGGTCGATACTTTTCTAACAGTTAGAAATTAGAAAAGTGTTAGAAAAGTATCCGACCTATTTATTTTTTTAAAAAACCATATGGATTTGAATCACGTGTGATTGTGTCAGACAAGCTTGAACCCTCGTGCGCATGCGTGAGTTTTTCCAAGCTTGTCGGTTGCGTCATTTGCCTGTGAGCAGGCTTTGAGTGAGGAGTGGTCCAGCCCCCTCAGCGGATTTTCATTGCCAGGAAATGGCGGAATGATTTGGGCATTTTTTTTTTCCATCGAGTGATTATCCAAGAAATTGTGGATGTGCCTTGACATGCCAGAACATGTCCCGTGAGGCTTCATCACGGCGTTGCTTTGCACCATGTGGCACCGCCGCAACGCGCGAAGCCTCCGCTCCTCTTTCCATGACAAAAACTCCTGTAACAGTGGAATGTGCCGTTCATTTCCAAACTGGATGCTGTGTTTTATCCGGGACGTCGTCTGACTAGCACAGGAATTGTGAAAAGACGTGGACATCAGCACTTTTTCGGCATATTGAGACAGACGTGCGGAGGCTTCGTGCGGTGCCGGATGGCACAAAGCAACACCGTGATGAAGCCTCACGGGACATGTTCTTGCATGTCCAGGCACATCCACAATTTCTCGGATAATCACTCGATGGAAAAACCACCAACAGCTGTCTGAACACCATCTCAAAGCCGTCCTGTGAGACCAAAACGGAGGTGGTTTTGTCTCGCTCCAGTAGTGAATCCATTGTGACGCGCGAAGCCTCCGCTCGGCTTTCCATGACAAAATCTCTTGTTAAAAGTGAAATCTGCCGGAAAATGGTTGATGTCCAGCTCTTGTGATAACCAGAGAAATGGCACACGATGGTCACTGATCCAGACAGCCATCCGTTTAGAAATGAAATGGTCGTTCAGCCTGTCAATGGCGGCTTCGGAGCGCGGTGTGCCCCACAGCCGCTGGGGGCTGTCCTTAAAGCGACAGTAACACTCCTTATTCTCTACCAAGCCCGTAAAATTTTCACCAAAAGCCAGATAAATTTTTCTAATGGTTTCCAGCTGCCAGTCTCTAACAGTTTCTGAAAAAATTCTGATGGAAAAAAGCCCAAATCATTCTGCCATTTCCTGACAATGAAACGACGACGAGGGGGCTGGACCACTCCTCACTCAAAGCCTGCTCACAGGCAAATGACTCAACCGACAGGCGTGGAAAAACTCACACATGCGCATGAGGGTTCAAGCTTGTCTGACGCAATCACACGTGATTCAAATCCATATGGTTTTTGAAAAAAATAATAAGGTCGGATACTTTTCTAATAGACCTCATATATATATATATGTATATGTATGTCAGTTAAGGGTGTCACGGTCCACAGTCATGTGTAGAAGAATTTTTAGGTCCTTATTTGAACTATGATGAACTATCAAGTGTCCTGATCTGAACTGTATGTCCTCTGGCTGAACTAGCAGGTGTTCAACCCAAAAAAAAGGGCTCTATTAGTCATTCAGTCTGTCAGGGGCTTTCCAAGGCCTTTTAGGTGCTTTCCCGCAGGCCACGTGCAGGGGCCTCGGGCCAGCTGCACCTGTGGCTGAGGCCACGTGCGGGGGGGGGCCTCAGGCCAGCTGCACCTGTGGCTGAAGGTCTTTTAAAAAAATCAGTTGTAAATCCTTCACGTTTTAATGGGAGCGTTTGTCACATTGAAATAATGGCCTAACACCTGCTTAGGGTTCACTAGAGGACGCTTCCAATAGAAAACCATGTCTTGGGAATCAATCAATCAATCAATCAACTTTTTTTTTTATATAGCGCCAAATCACAACAAACAGTTGCCCCAAGGGGCTTTATATTGTAAGGCAAGGCCATACAATAATTATGAAAAACCCTAACGGTCAAAACGACCCCCTGTGAGCAAGCACTTGGCTACAGTGGGAAGGAAAAACTCCCTTTTAACAGGAAGAAACCTCCAGCAGAACCAGGCTCAGGGAGGGGCAGTCTTCTGCTGAGACTGGTTGGGGCTGAGGGAAAGAACCAGGAAAAAGACATGCTGTGGAGGGGGGCAGAGATCGATCACTAATGATTAAATGCGGAGTGATGCATACAGAGCAAAAACAGAAAGAAACAGTGCATCATGGGAACCCCCCCCACAGTCTACGTCTAAAGCAGCATAACCAAGGGATAGTCCAGGGTCACCTGATCCAGCCCTAACTATAAGCCTTAGCGAAAAGGAAAGTTTTAAGCCTAATCTTAAAAGTAGAGAGGGTATCTGTCTCCCTGATCTGAATTGGGAGCTGGTTCCACAGGAGAGGAGCCTGAAAGCTGAAGGCTCTGCCTCCCATTCTACTCTTACAAACCCTAGGAACTACAAGTAAGCCTGCAGTCTGAGAGCGAAGCGCTCTAATGGGGTAATATGGTACTACGAGGTCCCTAAGATAAGATGGGACCTGATTATTCAAAACCTTATAAGTAAGAAGAAGAATTTTAACTTCTATTCTAGAATTAACAGGAAGCCAATGAAGAGAGGCCAACACGGGTGAGATATGCTCTCTCCTGCTAGTCCCCGTCAGTACTCTAGCTGCAGCATTTTGAATTAACTGAAGGCTTTTTAGGGAACTTTTAGGACAACCTGATAATAATGAATTACAATAGTCCAGCCTAGAGGAAATAAATGCATGAATTAGTTTTTCAGCATCACTCTGAGACAAGACCTTTCTGATTTTAGAGATATTGCGTAAATGCAAAAAGGCAGTCCTACATATTTGTTTAATATGCGCTTTGAATGACATATCCTGATCAAAAATGACTCCAAGATTTCTCACAGTATTACTAGAGGTCAGGGAAATGCCATCCAGAGTAAAGATCTGGTTAGACACCATGCTTCTAAGATTTGTGGGGCCAAGTACAATAAAGAAAGTCATGAAGGCATTACTAGTTAAAGTTAATGGAATACTCAGCTCAATAGAGCTCTGACTCTTTGTCAGCCTGGCTACAGTGCTGAAAAGAAACCTGGGGTTGTTCTTATTTTCTTCAATTAGTGATGAGTAGAAAGATGTCCTAGCTTTACGGAGGGCTTTTTTATAGAGCAACAAACTCTTTTTCCAGGCTAAGTGAAGATCTTCTAAATTAGTGAGACGCCATTTCCTCTCCAACTTACGGGTTATCTGCTTTAAGCTACGAGTTTGTGAGTTATACCACGGAGTCAGACACTTCTGATTTAAAGCTCTCTTTTTCAGAGGAGCTACAGCATCCAAAGTTGTCTTTAATGAGGATGTAAAACTATTGATGAGATACTCTAACTCCCTTACAGAGTTTAGGTAGCTACTCTGCTCTGTGTTGGTATATGACATTAGAGAACATAAAGAAGGAATCATATCCTTAAACCTAGTTACAGCGCTTTCTGAAAGACTTCTAGTGTAATGAAACTTATTCCCCACTGCAGGGTAGTCCATCAGGGTAAATGTAAATGTTATTAAAAAATGATCAGACAGAAGGGAGTTTTCAGGGAATACTGTTAAGTCTTCTATTTCCATACCATAAGTCAAAACAAGATCTAAGATATGATTAAAGTGGTGGGTGGACTCATTTACTTTTTGAGCAAAGCCAATAGAGTCTAATAATAGATTAAATGCAGTGTTGAGGCTGTCATTCTCAGCATCTGTGTGGATGTTAAAATCGCCCACTATAAGTATCTTATCTGAGCTAAGCACTAAGTCAGACAGAAGGTCTGAAAATTCACAGAGAAACTCACAGTAACGACCAGGTGGACAATAGATAATAACAAATAAAACTGTTTTTTGGGACTTCCAATTTGGATGGAAAAGACTAAGAGACAAGCTTTCAAATGAATTAAAGCTCTGTCTAGGTTTTTGATTAATTAATAAGCTGGAATGGAAGATTGCTGCTAATCCTCCGCCCCGGCCCGTGCTACGAGCATTCTGACAGTTAGTGTGACTCGGGGGTGTTGACTCATTTAAACTAACATATTCATCCTGCTGTAACCAGGTTTCTGTTAGGCAGAATAAATCAATACGTTGATCAATTATTATATCATTTACCAACAGGGACTTAGAAGAGAGAGACCTAATGTTTAATAGACCACATTTAACTGTTTTAGTCTGTGGTGCAGTTGAAGGTGCTATATTATTTTTTCTTTTTGAATTTTTTTGCTTAAATAGATTTTTGCTGGTTATTGGTGGTCTGGGAGCAGGCACCGTCTCTACGGGGATGGGGTAATGAGGGGATGGCAGGGGGAGAGAAGCTGCAGAGAGGTGTGTAAGACTACAACTCTGCCTCCTGGTCCCAACGCTAGACAGTCACAGTTTGGAGGATCCAAGAAAATTGGCCAGATTTCTAGAAATGAGAGCTGCTCCATCTAAAGTGGGATGGATGCCGTCTCTCCTAACAAGACCAGGTTTTCCCCAGAAGCTTTGCCAATTATCTATGAAGCCCACCTCATAATAAACAAACATAGCAGAAAAAGACAAGAAGCAGAAAGTTAAAAAATTAGAAGGAAAATAGAAAGTCGGGAGCAAAGACATTAGGAAGTGTTAGGGTTGTAAGAGGATTAAATAAATAAAGTTGGTTATAAATCAAAAGAGTTAAAGCTTAGATTATAGTGAAAAAGCTGACAGACTGATCAATGCTTGGGACAGTCATTGATGGGAGACTTAAGTGATGATGAAATAATACTCCCAGAACATTACTTGACTGACAGAGACATTGAAACCCAGGGAATCAGGACACATTTTTGGCTGGAAAGGACCTATTTTGACAGGGTAGGAGCAGAACATTGGCAGGACGAACAAGAGATCAATCAGAAATTATGGCAGATTACTAAGGTAATCAATCTGAAGCAAAAGAAAGAACAATTCCCTCTAATTAATTGGGAGCTGCTGATAAGACGTCTGTGGCATCAGGGTTTAACCCCATGGCTGGAGCTGCTTTGTGCTGATCCCAATAAAGAACTTAGCATACCATTAAATCATTTAATAACACTGCCAACCGATCCAGGTGAAGAACTGTTTCCTAGGTTGACTCTGACTGTGGTCCCAAGGAAGGTTCGGTGGGAAACAGGTAAATTTTCATATTTAGTTAAAGAAAAAGAAGACGGGCATAACAGTTGGAAATTTAATCCTTTTAAGGGTTTAAAATACAAAACAGGTGTTACAGCCGGCAAGTTATTGGTCTGGATCAGGACAGCCCTGAGGGACTACCAGAACACCATAGAAACACCTCACATAGCGTTTGTCAGGGTTACATGGGTAACTCTCAAGGTCAAGGTCGGGAAAGTACCCCGCTAGACTTAGTACTAAGAAAATATCCAGGAAAACGCACTAAGGCCAACCAATGTATGAGAAAGTGGCACAAAAGGTCACATGGGGGCAGGCAATGGCCTTTGGAGGGATCATTTGATCCGGTGATGTGTGAAGCAGTTGCGGTAGAAATACAGAAAAAAGAAATTAAAGATCAGCAGAAGAACGTGAATAACAACAAAAAACGCACTGAAGAAAAAGAAGTTTTGGCCTTGTTCAAGCAGGAAGCGCAGAGGCTACAGCAGAAAAGAGAAAAAATGACAGAGGAAAGATCCAAAGAGACTAAAGCCAGTGCACCGAGCTGGGAAGCAGAGCCACCCCCATATAAACGTCATGATATGGGAAGGACAGCTGGACAATTTGTATTAGGAACTCGTGAAGAGGACCAAGGCATGGATGTGGAGGGCAAATTCACACTGACACTAAAAGCTCGAGAGCCACAAGGAGACAGGTCCTCAGTCTGTCAAATGGATCATACAAGGTCTCCAAGTCCGAAAGTAAGTGGTCGCTCACCACGACCAGCAGGGGGGGCCACAAATAACAGTGACACGGAGGCAGACGAGGATAAAGAGAGAGACCTGAAGGCTCCGCCTGTACATCGAGGTCCACTGAAAACCGTCCCCTCCCACTATAAGTCAGCCGACTGGACCTTCACAGGCTATAGAGGCTCCGAAGAGTGGCACAAGAGCTTCTGTGACACACTGGATCTGGCCAGAAGAGATAATGAAGAACTAGCTGAGCAACTTCGGCTAGCGAAGGAAAGAATACAAAGACATAGGGACGCCGAGGAAAGAAGAATATTACAACAATCGACGCCCAATCAAGGGAATCACATTATAGAGCCACCCACCCGAAAAACTTCTGGTGAGATCATCATTGAGAGTGCAAAAGAGGCCCGACTCAGGCAAAGGCAACAATGTGTAGCCAAAGACATAGCGGCTTTAGAACAGAATATAACCAACTGGATGGACTGCCTGGAACCAGTCAGTCGCACTCGATCTGGAAGACAGTATGGAGCCCCCACAGAAGAAGAGGAGGACGAAGACCTCATATGCCCATTGGTGGTTAGAAATGGTCATCATGTGTATACCCCATGGAGCTGGACAGACATGGTGGGGCTGGCCAACAGGCTGCCAGACATCACCCAAGGAGCTGGGAGATGGATAACTGCCTTAGAAGACGGCACTGCCGGGGTAACCTTGTCTTTAGGTGACATAAAAGCCTTGCTAATGCATGTCATGGGAAAACATGACACTGAAGAATTAGCAGGAAAGGTTGGACTAACACAAATGATGGGCACTAATCAACATGATGAAGTCCCCTTTAATCGCTATAGAAACTCCATGTGGGAAGGACTGAGAAGAAAGTACCCTGAGGTCTTGGATCCCTCTAAATTGGATGATGAGGAGTGGACACCTGAAGAGTGCCCAAAGAAATTCCTGCACCGATTCCAGAAGAGATGGGCGGAGGAAACAGGAAATGCATGGAACCATTCTCCAGCAACTGAAATCCTGTTTAAAATAACTGTAAAAAAGGCTCTACCAGATGAGGTTCAGAAAGCCCTTGATGGAGTCGTGGGACTATCAAAAATGAATTGGGCTTTATACTCTGAGCATATTTGTCACCATCTTGAAATCTACAAGAAAGAAAAACAAAAAGAAGAAGATGCAGCAAAATCCCTGACGAAAAAATTGGTGCAGATGCAGTTGGGAGAGCTAACCAAAGTCAAGAAAGAAAAAACAAAGACCCAGGCACCAATGATGACCCCTGTTCCTTCTGAGCCAGCAAGCACAGGCCCTACGGCAAACACTGCTGCCACCATACAGGCACCTGTGGTAACAGCCACACAGAGCCCCCAAGGAGCAGCAGGAAGCACTCCTACAGGAGAAGTCTCAGCACCAGTGGAGCATCACTATCACTACCATAGCACTGGCACACCCGGAAATGGACCCACCTACAGTCATGGGTGGAGAGGAGAGTCACGGAACTTTCAAGGTCAAAGAGGAGGGTGGCGAAGAGGATCTCGCCAACCTTCATTTGGAAGCAGATTCCAGAACTCAGCTCCCAGGAACAGTCAAGCGGGGCCGCCTATGGGATCAACACCCCCAATAGGGGATCAACCCTCTAATGAGTGTTGGAGCTGTGGACAACCTGGACATCGAATGAGAAATTGTCCGCCCCGACCTTGGGTTGGACCCTCTGCCTATTGGCAATAGGGGGGCCTAGAGAAGACAGAGGGGGAAACGGTGGCATTGGCTATTTCGATGATACCTAAGGAAGAGCCAACCGTCACTGTTAATATACAAAACAGAGATTTCCCTTTCATGGTGGATACAGGGGCAACGTACTCTTGCATAGGTAAAATGGGCGCTCATCTCCCCCTCTCTGGGTCTGTAATTAAGACCATCGGCTTCTCTGGGAAAACTCAAATAATACCTTTTACACGCCCACTTCCTGTAACGATTGCAGGAAAAACAATTGAAGCACCCCTGTTATACTCACAAAATACACCTGTGAATTTGCTGGGAAGAGACATTTTATGTAAGCTACAAACCCAGATAGTGTGTACCCATCAAGGACTGCAAATACACTTTCCTGACGAAGCACTCGCCAACATTATGGTGCTTATGGACATGGAAAACAAGGTCCGACCTGTGCAACCCATGGTATACTGGCTGAAGTTACAACCAGAAAATTCAAATCTCCAACTGGAATGGGAAAAATGGAAGCCCTGGGCAGAACAACACTATGCAGCAGTATATACACCTAGTTTACCTTTACATGTCACCCTGATGTTCGATGCCAAACAAGAACAGACTGACTATGCATGCTGCTGGGATGCATTGATGAATCAACGGCTGTTTCACATAACCACCACAGAAATTTATTTAGGCCCCCAAGGGGCCGCAGCTTCTGTTAAGCTAACTTCAGCTGAACAACAATGGTATCAAGTGCCGAATGCCACGCCTCATGTGACCCTTTTAGTCTCAGAAAAGTATGAATCCCATGACCTAGGTCCAATGGTAAAGACAGCCTCAGAAGTTGAAGAATGGCAAAACATGGAAAGTCCACAAGTACATCTGTCAAAAGACCAGCAGTTTGTACGAATTAACTTAAAAGTAAATGATGAGGCTATAGCTCAAAAAGTGGAGCTCAATCCTAGACCAGAGGGACAGATGGTGTTATCAGCCCAACAAGAGAAATTGTTAGAGCAAATACCACTAGTGGTGTGGTCCAAAAGCAAAACGGATGTAGGACTAGTAAAAACAGCCTTACCAGTAAAAATAAAAGTAAAACCGGGAGCAAAACTGCCTCACCAAAGGCAGTATCCATTAAAACCTCAGGCTATTGAAGGCATAAAACCAGTAATTAAGGGACTAATGGCAGCTGGAGTTCTAATAAAAACTGCAAGCCCATGCAATACTCCTATCTACCCTATCCCTAAAAACAATACCAAAGAGTATCGGCTGGTACATGATCTGCGTCCTATCAATGCAATAATAGAAATGGATGCACCTATAGTACCTGATCTGCATACTATACTATCAAGCATCCCTGCTGGAGCAAAATGGTACACAGTAATCGATCTGTGTTCAGCCTATTTCAGTGTGCCTGTGCACCCAGACTCACAACATTTGTTTGCATTCACATTTCTGGGACAACAGCTAACGTATACACGGCTACCTCAGGGACTGAACCTGTCCCCAGCCATCTTTAACAAAGTCCTGGCTGAAGATTTACAACACCTTGACATACCCAGTACATTGGTGCAATATATGGATGATCTCCTTATTGCATCAGAGACTCAAGAACAGTGTGAAAAAGATTCATTAATTGTATTGCATGCATTGGCAGATGGAGGTCATAAAGTAAGTAAGGACAAATTGCAGTTCTGCAAACAACAAGTAGAATACTTGGGAAGACAGTTGTGTGGGACCACGCAATGTATAGCCCCAAGCCAAGTGGAGGCTATAATCAAGGCTCCCAAATCCCAAACAGTGGGACAGATGCTTTCATTCCTTGGGATGGCAGGGTACAGTCGGCTGTGGATTTGTGATTATGCTATAAAAACTGCACCTTTGCGTGCCATGATTAGAGCAGTGGGGCGAACAAGCAATGCAGCTCTCCACGTCTGGACAGATGAGGCAACGGGAGCTTTTGAGGCCCTAAAAACAGACATGCAATCTGCTCCCGCGTTAGGTAACCCAGATTATGGGAAACCTTTCCATTTGTACGTTACTGAAAAAACTGGATATGCATGTGCTGTACTAATGCAGGAAACAATTGAAGGAAAACAACCATTGGCCTATTATAGTACAAAGCTTGACAACATTGAAACAGGATTGCCACCATGCTATCAGGGTCTAGCAGCAGCTGCCTTTGCATTTCAAAAAGCATCATCCATAATCATGGGACATGCAGTAACGTTGTACACGTCGCATCA
The DNA here is from genome assembly GCF_902500255.1 of Thalassophryne amazonica. Classification (NCBI taxonomy): domain Eukaryota; kingdom Metazoa; phylum Chordata; class Actinopteri; order Batrachoidiformes; family Batrachoididae; genus Thalassophryne; species Thalassophryne amazonica. Next base: position 761,265 of record NC_047106.1, read on the forward strand.
GTTACATGCCCTGCTAACCAGTCAACGTTTTGTCTTAACACAAGCTAGACGCACTGGATATGAAGTTGTGTTGTCCGCTCCAGAAATAACAATACAACGTTGTCACACGGTGAATCCCGCCACCAAATTGACCACACCGTTAGATGGTACTCCACATAACTGTGTGGCAGAGACAGAGAAATTTTTGAGAGCCAGAGAACATTTGTATAATCACGCCATAGATGCAGATCTAACCCTGTTCGTGGACGGCTCATGCTTTCGGGATGCCGCGGAATTGCATGCGGGTATGGGGATAGTTAAACTAAACACGGATGGCGAGACTTTTGAATTACTGGAGTCCCAAGGAATTGATCAGCCTTGTTCAGCCCAACTGGCAGAAATCAAAGCCTTAACTATGGCTTGCCAGATAGCTAAAGATCAACGTGTTAATATCTACAGACTCAGCCTACGCTTATGGCGTATGTCATGTACATGCGAACATTTGGAAACAAAGGGGATTCCTGAGAGCAGATGGCACCCCTGTCACTCATGGAGAAGCAATTTCCCAACTGTTACAAGCTCTCCAATTACCGTCTGAGGTAGCCATCATTAAATGTGCAGGTCATCAAAAGAATAATAACATCATAGCTCAAGGTAACAACTTAGCAGATGACGCAGCTCGCAAAGGAGCACAAGGAGAAAATATGTTTCCCCTGCTAACCATCCAAGATTGTGCCCCACTGGTTTCACTTGACGCACTGATAGTGGCCCAAAGTAGGGCCAGTGGAGAAGAAAAACGAATGTGGGTTAAACGAGGCGCTATTGAGACACGCAGTCAGGGGCCAGCGGACAAGCTGTGGCACAGTAGTCATGGACATTTTGTGTTACCCACCAATTTATTACGACATGCAATCATTTGGGCCCACGGACCCGATCATTGTTCGCGAGTCCAAATTATGAACAAACTAAAAGCTGTCTGGTGGTCACCATATATGGCAGCTCCAGTGGACCGTTTGTTGAATGAGTGTGAGGTATGTGCACAGTACAATGTCCGGAAATCATTCACAGCCCCTTTAGCCCACATTCCGGTCCCTGATGGGCCATTCAGACATCTTATGATGGATTTCATAGACATGGGAGCTGAAAACCGAGTTAAACGAATGAGATATGTTTTGGTAGTGATATGCAGATTCAGCCGATGGATTGAGGCAGTAGCCTCTGCAAATCAAGACCATAAAACGGTAGCCAAATTTCTGTGCCGAGACGTCTTTCCAAGATTTGGCATTCCAGATACTATCTCATCTGACAACGGTAGGGCTTTTGTAGCCAAGGTTACACAAGAAACATTCAAACAATTGGGTATCAAACAGAAGTTTGGGTGTGTTTATCACCCTCAATCAAATGGGGCGGTCGAACGGGCTAATGGCATTTTAAAGAACAAACTAGCAAAAATCATAGCAGACAGCAATGGCAAACTAACCTGGCTGGATGCGTTGCCGCTTGCTTTATTGTCAATGCGCTCACAAACTAACCGACTAACCCATTTGACACCATTTGAAGCTCTTACAGGTCGGCCGATGCCTATTCCATACCTTAGAGGACCCTACGAAGGACCATCGCTGGAGCAGCTACAAGACGAATGGCATAATTATCTGAGACAGTTAACCCAAATACACAAAACTATCTTTTTGCAGGTCAAAGGTGCTACAGAAGACAGAGAAGCAGAGATTCCACTCGAAAATCAGAGCATCCAGCCTGGTGATCTGGTTTACGTCAAAGTGTTCAAAAAGAAGTGGGACAGGCCCCGCCGAGAAGGTCCTTTTAAAGTTATTCTTGCCTCACGTACAGCAGTCAAAGTAGACGGTAAGGACACTTGGTTTCATTTAAACCACTGCTGTAGGGTTGGTGGCCCAGCGCCCCTGCGGCCTCGGCAAGCTCGTCTTGGCAGAGCCGCCGGGCCAAGGGGGGAAGCAAGAGAAGCCAGAGACCCTACAGCAACACCGAGGGACGGCCACGCCTCCCTGCAGCCAGAAGAAGCACCGAGGGAAGGCCACGCCTCCCTGCAGCCAGGCGAACACCGGCCAAGGCGCTCACAGAGACTGATTGAACAAAGACGATGCACAGCTTCAGAGAGTAGTGGATCCCTGCCAGATAGAGCAGCGACAGACTCAGAAACAACTGGAGACGCAGGCCAACAGACAGACAGAAATACAGACCGACAGATAGACAGGCCACAGGAGACATCAGACTCGGACAGCAACTCAGTAGATTTACCGACAGAAGAACCGCAGGATGTACAACCCAGACAAAGCACAGATACACCACACATCCCTAGTGACAGCTCATCTAGTGACGGCTCACTCAGTAGCACATCTAGTAGTACATCTCAACAGTCATCAGAGCAATGATTAAGGAATTATTCAAGGGATTGACAATACTACTGGTGGTCAGTATGGGAGAAAATAGACATCCAAAACATACAACGGACTGTGCCGTGGCCATGGCTGCAATAGCAGCTAAACAAGGCATTCTAAACACAGGAAAAACATATAATTTGGTATACATTAAATCAAAAGCCTACAAGAACATAGGAATACAGGGAAAGCTGGGGGATTACATATTAGGCGAAGCCATTAGCATCAAATGTGAAGAGGAGGGAACACTCAACATAGAGGTAATTTGTGATAAAAGAGGATGCAGGGAAACCAAGCAAGATGTAACTGTTACAGTACATGAAGCCACAAAATGGGTAAAAATCAAACCAAGGAAAAAGAGGACAATTAGAAGCCTAGAAACAAGCAGTCACTTAGGGAGATGGGATCCCAGTACAGACCTAGCCCGCACACAAGGGTTGAAGACCAGTCTATTTTACCAATGGTTGAAATTTTCGGCTAGGCAGATCAGTGAAAAGCCTTGCATAGCCTGTCACCGGAAAGGTGTGATACCTCAGGCTAAACCCCTACCTGATATCAACAACTGTTATAGGAGCCCCCAACATAACTCAGACCAAGCAGAATGCTATACACAATGTGTTATGAAAATGGCAGTAGGTGATGAAAAATATGCTGCCGACAGTAAACTTTGTCCAGTGCCTCTAAGTACAGAAGGAACCGTTCCACCTATGATTAAAATAGAGAAAGGGATGATACACCCATTCTGTATAGCTAAAGGCTTAGTAGCACAATACATAAGCGATTGGCAGGTAGGGACGACCCAGCCAAAACACCACATACAGTGTATGCAAAAGCAGCAAGAATACAAACCGGCCAAAACAGCATGGAACATTACCGTCTGTCACACCCTGCCAGCAGCAGGCATACAGTGTGAACAAATAGTACCGGCCACAGGGGGGTCTGTAATTGGACTGAATCTCACCCATGCTTCATGGGTATCTACTCCAAATTTAGCTAAGGGAACGGTACCCTTAGCTGACATCTTTTGGATATGCGGACAAAGAAGGAAACTCCTGTCATCGCTGTCCCCTAATTGGAAAGGCCTTTGTGCTCCTGTGATGCTCACAGGAGCTATAACAGTAATTGAAATGCCAAATTCAATACAACCCATGCCACAGAAACTTCGTAAGAAAAGAGGAATAATGACGTTTAAAACAGACTACAACATCACAGTAAGAAACGGGATACCAGAAGGGATACCCCGACAATTAGAAGCCATAGACAGTAGCAGAGTTAAAGCAGATGAAGACGCGGATAAATGGGGATGGGCATTGGCTCTGTTCGGGGTTACTCCAAAAATCCGTTCTAGGTTCCAGGAGGTGCAGTGGATTAATTACTTGTGGTATAATCAACAAAGATATTTGAATTGGACATTGGCAGCAGTAGGAGCCTTAACCGAACAACTGCACGCCACCTCGCTAATGACAATGCAAAATAGATTAGCTATCGAGATGATGATGGCTGATGAACAAGGAGTTTGTATTATGATCAAAGCCACCGAATGTTGCACAGCTATTCCCATGCGTACAGGGGAAGACGGAAATTTGACAGAGCTCTTAATCACACTTGAAGAGATGCAACAGGAACTATTAAGTAACTCCATAGGAGGGAGAAATGAAACTGACGATTCTGGATACATTGTAGGGAATGGAATGAATATTGGCCCACTATTTTCACTGTTTGGGGCTCTAAGGAGAGGGTGGATATCATGGAAAGACTGGTTATATCAGATAGGTGTAATCTTGGCACTAACAGGGGTGGCGGTCTTGCTGGTAATATGTTGTGGTATTCCCTTGATAAAATTTCTGGTCAATAAATTGATTTCATCCACAGTAGGACAGCTCCCACTGTTAGCCATCCGAGCCCTGGAAGAAAGCACAAACGAAATAGACAGAGAACCAGAATATATGGAAATGGATGAAATACCAATTATCCTCCCCGACAGCCCCCAGCTACCTAATATTGTGGTGTATACCCCAGATAGGGAGGACTGGGATGGACCGTGCTTGGTGATATTGTAGACGAGGAAGAAGACATGCACGCACATTTACATTCACACACATGCACCCACAAAAATGAGGGATAGGATAGACAATATCTGAAAGAATGACATGGAGCTGTAATAATGAACGTATATGTATATTACTAGGACACAGGAGTATGGCTGAGAGACCAGACTCCCCGGATCAGGGACCTATGCCTGATCTGCCTCTATCAAGTCTGATTGGACTCTCAGAACTGTTTGGAGAAGAGGATATACAGGAGGGATGGTCGAGACATGATTGGTCGCCACAGCCGCCTTCCATCCAGCAGCTAAACCAGTTGGCAACAGAAGGATCTTCATCGTTCCAGCACCTGGCGATGATGGCTTCACAGAATCTGCCTGCAGCAAGAGTCGGCCCGAGGACTCCACCATCACCTGAAGGACCCTTTGGACTCAGAAACACACCCCTTCCGCAGATGCCATGGAGACAGTCACATGTGCCAGTGGCAACGATACCCTCCAGGGGAGGCAGCCAAGGTCGGCCATATGCAGCAACCGCCCGAGTGCATCCTAGACCCAATTCACTGCTAGGACCTGTCCCCAGCTTTCCACCCCCAAGGCAGGAGAGATATTCCAATCAGCCCAGTACCTCTGGAGGAGGATCAGCAGGGGTGGACCTTAGTCGAACTCACCCACCAGGACAGAGGGGAGCTTTGTACAGGCTGCTAAATGCCCAGAGTGTCCCAACCACTTGCCTGTGCGACATCAACAATACTCCCCCCACACACGAAATGCCTTCCCCCTTGTACTTCCTGTCCCCTGGACTGCACAACCTTAATCTGGTCATGGTCACCCCACTGGACATGGCAATCTTGGTTCGAGAGCTTCGTCTTCCACAAGAGTCTGTTCCAAAAACCTTGGAGCAGCTCCTGCCCCTCACAAATCACATTCCCCATGGGCTATTTGAGGAAATCATGCCACAACTGAGTCAGACAGCTGCATACCTGTTAAGGATACACCGTGACAATGCCAACATCTCTTGTGCTCAGGAGGGCCTCCATACTCAACTGTGTGGTCTTCAGTCTAGTATGGACATGCTAGCCAGCATGATGGAGCATATGGAAAGGGAACAGCTAGGGCTGGCCACCACCACCCTGAATGTGGGCAAGAATTCTCTGGGGGCCCTGTACAACCTGGCCAAGCAGCACAAGGAGCTGGAAAGATCCATCAGAGAACTGCACGACTGTCTGAAAGCCAGAATTCCTGATCCTTCCCCCACTACCCCTGAAAGGCCAACCTCCCCATATTCCCCAACTTCTCCCAAAACTTCAGACGCTGAGTAAATGCTGAGGAGTGCGGACTGATGTAATGGCACTGAACACGGACTATGATCTTGGTTCTTGAGTTTGAATTGCGGACTGGTTTCAGAAATCTGAGTGTAAATAAAAACAAAGAAGGATATATGTTAGTAACGAAGGTCGGGTAAATGTCTGTCCTTACCATCATCTGCGTAACACAGATAAAGCTAAATGCGTACACATAGATATCACATTGCAAAGTTATAAAAAGGGGACCCTTACACGGCGTGTTTGGAGATTTAGTAGTAAAGATGCACCATAGGGACCCCTTTTTCTTAAATTATAGCATGCCTCAAGAGACATGCATCGCCTAAATTTGGCGTCTGGCCAAAAAGGGCATTAGAAAACAAGCTGAAAAAGAAGAAAAACAAAGTGGAGAATGTTGAGAAATGGCCTATAATGAAAACCATTATATGATTGACTAAGGCAAATGACTTAAGGACGGACATGAAGGGAAACCATTTATGGTGTTTATCATTTAACTAGACATAGCTGCGCTAACCTTAGAATAGTTTCTTGATTGGTTGACTAAATAGTGGTAATGTAGGGGTTATTTGATGCATTTAAGTAATAAATGTGTGACTCTTTAACAAAATAATATGTAGAACCAAGTATAATGGGTTGGAGCCTCTGGTTGAGTGAGACAATAGATGCCAGAAGATGATTGGTTGCACTGATGTCAATGTAAAGCCTTTACTTTGCCATGATTAAGAGGTTGATGTAACTTGTTTTATGTGGCCATTCTAAGTGCCTTGAAGTACACCAAAACTCAATGTTTGAATGTCACCTTGCGTTGATATAATCCAGCTAATTGATCACCTTGTGCCTTAGTATGTAGGTTCACCTGCACTTCAATGTATTTACCGTGTGAAGTATCACTGATATTCATATCCGCACCAGAGTTATCAGTAATTCGAGTGATGTGTTTTTCTTTTTTATTGCAATGCATAAATGAGGATGTCTTGTCAGTAAACAACCCAAGAGTATAGTTGATGTAATGGGACTCTTTCGAGTCCCAGAGGAGGGACTGTAGAAGAATTTTTAGGTCCTTATTTGAACTATGATGAACTATCAAGTGTCCTGATCTGAACTGTATGTCCTCTGGCTGAACTAGCAGGTGTTCAACCCAAAAAAAAGGGCTCTATTAGTCATTCAGTCTGTCAGGGGCTTTCCAAGGCCTTTTAGGTGCTTTCCCGCAGGCCACGTGCAGGGGCCTCGGGCCAGCTGCACCTGTGGCTGAGGCCACATGCGGGGGGGGGCTCAGGCCAGCTGCACCTGTGGCTGAAGGTCTTTTAAAAAAATCAGTTGTAAATCCTTCACGTTTTAATGGGAGCGTTTGTCACATTGAAATAATGGCCTAACACCTGCTTAGGGTTCACTAGAGGACGCTTCCAATAGAAAACCATGTCTTGGGAATGAAATAAATAAAAAAGTCGAAGGAGGAGCGATGCCCGCGGGTCTCTAATAAATAGATGAGCGCGGTTGTCACATATTCAGTCTCTCTAGAGGACTCAGTTTGTCTAAGCTCTGTGTTGAAAGGCTTAAATAAACTTAAAAACTCTGTGCATTTTATCTTGCTTAAGGCTGAATTATTCTAAAGTGTTGTGTCCTTTTCTAGCATATCACTTGCAATTAGTTTGTGTTATCTAAAAGACGACATCCTGAGAAGACTAAAGATGAACCGCGACACATGGTTCAGTTCATATTTGTTTCAACGTCTCAGTTCAGTATGAATTTGGTTTTACATACAGTAGCTTTAATCATGCCACCAACACCGACAAAGTGTAAATGTAAACTTTCTTTTTTCATTATTTAGAATTTGGATTCCACCTCTGATCGCTGAATTTACGGCGCATTGTGCTGTGTTTTGTTTTTGGTTTGATGGCGTGTGGCTGCCTTCAGATTTCATCTCCCTCTGTACAGATGTGAAATTGTTGTCCACAGTCAGTTAACTTCTCATCTGTGAAATTTTAGACTAATTTTTTTTTCCTTTATTTATTTCATTCATTTAAAAGAAAAAGACAGAAAAGCAGAAATGAAATTTACAAGACTTTGAATGAAAAGGAGCAGAGAGAAGAACAAGTCTTATATTTTCTGCCCCTTTTTACAATTCAATTTTAAGTATACAAACATAAACTTTTGTCATATGTTGGTGATATTTTCTGTCTAAACTCGAAGGTGAACTGACCTCATTTGGGGACAGCGACGCAACATAAACACGTATCAGTACGTTTTCACTTTTAGGTTCATCTTTCTGAAGAAAAAGGGGAAATTAATCTCATTTATGCTTCCAAAAATTCTGGGTTAAATAATCCGCTCACTTTCTTCAACTCGCTCTTTTTCTCTGTTCGACACAGCAGGCTGGCGGTGTGGCCACGCCTCCTCCTACAGTGAAGGAGGAGAAAGACCCCGCCTCCTGCACAGATCATGAAACTGGAGGGACACACAGTCTGTGGACATGAGATGAAACGACGTATGGAAACCGATACACTCAGGTCTATAATCACGCTGTGCTGCGTCGTACTGAACCAATGTGTGGGTACCGTACAGTTCAAGATATATATGCAGTAAAACTGTGAACCGGATACTAACCCTAACCGGACAAAAGCTTTGGGACTTTTGCTTTTGTCCGGTTTTCCAAGTAATGAACACCTTATAACAAATTTCAATTATAATGCACAAAATGTGCAGGTCCACCTGAATCCATTATATGCCAGTTTTACTGTGTGTGTAACAGACTGTCTGTGTGTGTGTGTCTGTTGTCCTGCAGCTCTGTTTAACCTGATCCCAGTGGGGCTGAGGGTGGTTGCCATCCAGGGTGTGAAGGCGGCTCTCTACGTGGCCATGAACGCTGAGGGATTCCTCTACACCTCCGTAAGAACATCACACTCCTGACCGGCTCTGGAACCGCATCGGTTCTTGATCAGGTTTTGTTTATTCAGTATTTCACTGTTCATGTAGAAGAAGAAATGAGTCCAATATCAGTGCTGGTGTCGCCGACCGAACAGTCCCCCTATACATCCATCCCCTTGATGACACGGTTCACTGATTCTCACCTTGTTTTTGCTTCAAACTGCCTCTAGTCAACATCTGTCTCAGCCACAGACATCTGAAGCGTTTCTACAACAATCACTTCCACATAAATTCAGCATTATTTCATCATAAAAGACGGAGGAAGCGATCAGAGCGGCGCAGCTAAACGAGCTGCTAGCTGATGCGTTCACTGTGTGTCGGTCATTTCAAAACGTCATGGAATTTCACCTTGTTTCTGCTTCAGACTGACTTCAGAATGATTTTAGAGGTTTTACTTTATCATCTGATGGTTAATAATCACATGAATCCATTTGATCGCTTTGGCTGAACAGACTCCGTCTCAGACGAGCTGAAACAACACATGCACAGATGCAAAAGGTGGACTGAGTTTTAGGAGCAGACCATTCGGTCTGTGACACCGGCGCTTAACCCCGGATTCAGGAGTGTCTCACTCCCACTGGACAGGACTCCAGTCCATCACATGTTGCTAATCCAGCCAAGACCAGGAGCCATTTCCATCTGGTTGGACTGGGATGGTGCAGATTAAGTTTGATGTCCAAGGCGACAGACCGGCCGTGTAGTCTAACTCCAGTCCCACACCTGAACTCAGGTGATCCAGGTGGTCAGGTCTGCCTCTTCCAGCCACATGTCCGGACTTTTTCTTTTCAGCATTTGATCCCTGAACTGTTCCTCTGCTGCTCCTCGCCTCCAGTTGTTATATCTTATGGACACGTCCAGCCGGTCCTGTGAACCCCAAAGCGTTTTCAGGCCAGGGGGACTATTTGCTCTGGGTCTCCTCCACAGTTCTACTCTGAGCTTCTTCCAGTGTAAAACTTGTGCCAAATCAACATGGCGGTCTGTATCAGATCTGTGATGCCCCGAGTGAGAACGAGAGAAGCTGAAAGAACACGTTATTGTTCAGACATCACGCTGAATCCGTGTCCCAGAGTCCAAGTGGGACTTCAACTAGAGGTTCAGTCTCACAGCCTCAGGCACGGCGGCCGCGGTTTCCTCAGAGCACAGCAGCGTGCACACGTTCCACCTTTACATTTTTCGGATTTGCAGAGGTCCCAGTGGGAATACGGCCAGCATTAGGCACCGCCTCTTTTAGTCGCTGGAGGTCAGAAGGGTTGGGTTAGGGTTCGGGTTAACCCGCACTCCAGTTTTGTGCGTCGCACTGACTGTGTTACTTTTGTAAAACATGTTGAGGAGACATTTTGACGTCAAATGTCTTTCAGGACATCTTCACAGCAGAGTGCAAGTTCAAGGAGTCGGTGTTCGAGAACTATTACGTCATCTACTCGTCCACGCTGTACCGGCAGCACGAGTCCGGCCGGGCCTGGTTCCTGGGACTCAACAAGGAAGGAGTCATCATGAAGGGAAACCGGGTGAAGAAAACCAAACCCTGCTCACACTTTGTCCCCAGACCCATCGAAGGTGAGACGGTAGGAAGAGGAGGATACATTAGAGAGGAAGGGAAGGAGGGAAGAAAACGAGGAATAGAAAGGAAAAAGATGGGTTTAGCAAAGAAGAGAATACGAGTCAAAGTACAAAACAGAGGAAGAGGACGGAAGGAGGAGGACAGAGGAAGAGGAGACAGAGCAGGAGGAGGACAGAGAAAGAGGGGACAGAGCAGGAGGAGGACAGAGAAAGAGGGGACAGAGCAGGGGGAGGACAGAGAAAGAGGGGACAGAGAAAGAGGGGACAGAGCAGGAGGGGGACAGAGCAGGAGGAGGACAGAGAAAGAGGGGACAGAGCAGAAGGAGGACAGAGAAAGAGGGGACAGAGCAGGAGGACAGAGAAAGAGGGGACAGCGCAGGAGGAGGACAGAGAAAGAGGAGGACAGAGCAGAAGGAGGACAGAGAAAGGAGGACAGAGCAGAAGGAGGACAGAGAAAGAGGGGACAGCGCAGGAGGAGGACAGAGCAGGAGGAGGACAGAGAAAGAGGGGACAGAGCAGGAGGACAGAGAAAGAGGAGGACAGAGAAAGAGGGGACAGAGCAGGAGGACAGAGAAAGAGGGGACAGGGACAGAGCAGGAGGAGGACAGAGAAAGAGAGGACAAAGAAAGAGGGGACAGAGGAGGACAGAGGAAGAGGGGACAGAGCAGGAGGAGGACAGAGAAAGAGGGGACAGAGCAGAAGGAGGACAGAGAAAGAGGGGACACAGCAGGAGGACAGAGAAAGAGGGCACAGCGCAGGAGGAGGACAGAGAAAGAGGAGGACAGAGCAGAAGGAGGACAGAGAAAGAGGGGACAGCGCAGGAGGAGGACAGAGAAAGAGGAGGACAGAGCAGGAGGAGGACAGAGAAAGAGGGGACAGAGCAGGAGGACAGAGAAAGAGGAGGACAGAGAAAGAGGGGACAGAGCAGGAGGAGGACAGAGCAGGAGGACAGAGAAAGAGGGGACAGAGACAGAGGGGACAGAGCAGGAGGAGGACAGAGAAAGAGAGGACAGAGGAAGAGGGGACAGAGCAGGAGGAGGACAGAGAAAGAGGGGACAGAGCAGGAGGAGGAAAGAGAAAGAGGGGACAGAGCAGGAGGAGGACAGAGCAGGAGGACAGAGAAAGAGGGGACAGAGCAGGAGGACAGAGAAAGGGGACAGAGCAGGAGGAGGACAGAGAAAGGGGACAGAGCAGGAGGAGGAAAGAGAAAGAGGGGACAGAGCAGGAGGAGGACAGAGAAAGAGGGGACAGAGCAGGAGGAGGAAAGAGAAAGAGGGGACAGAGCAGGAGGACAGAGAAAGAGGGGACAGAGCAGGAGGAGGACAGAGAAAGAGGGGACAAAGAAAGAGGGGACAGAGCAGGAGGAGGACAGAGAAAGAGGGGACAGAGCAGGAGGACAGAGAAAGAGGGGACAGAGCAGGAGGAGGACAACGAAAGAGGGGACAGAGCAGGAGGAGGACAGAGGAAGAGGGGACAGAGCAGGAGGAGGACAACGAAAGAGGGGACAGAGCAGGAGGAGGACAGAGGAAGAGGGGACAGAGCAGGAGGAGACGCGCAGCGTCGTGTTTCCGTTTAAACATTGCTGTGTGATATTGAAGCTCCCATTTGTCCTCGTGGAGGACGACCTCTTCTCCTAAAACCGGGTCATTCTGGGTTCAGTCCATCACAACCAGTCTAAATTCAAAACCGGCTTATTGCTGCTTATCTTTGGCTTAATCCAGTTCATCTCTGGTTTAAAGTGTCTTAAATCCAGATTCAATTTTTTTAGTGTTAAAATCAAACCACTTGAAATTGAATCCATTTGAAAAGGTCTGAGTTTGAACCACATTAAACCAGTGCCAAACCTGTTCGATATCTCATTTATACCTGTTCCAAACCTGTTTAAATCACCTTTCATTGCTTGAAACTGATTGTATTATTGCTTCAAAACCAGTTTCAATGACGCTGGTGCCTTATGAGTCTCTTTTTAATCCTGGCAAGTCCAGTCATGGTGTTGTGGATGTGGCACAGCATCCGTGCATGTTCCCAAAACATGGCTGTGTCCTCAGTCAGGCAAAACATGGGCATGACCTCGGTCAGGCGAAACATGGGCATGTCCTCGGTCAGGCGAAACATGGCTATGTCCTCAGTCAGGCCGACATGGGCGTATCCTCGTTCAAGCAAAACATGGGCATGTCCTCGGTCAGGCAAGACATGGATATGTCCTCGTTCAAGCAAAACATGGGCGTGTCCTTGGTCAGGCAAGACATGGGCATGTCTTCGGTCAGGCGAAACATGCCTGTATCCTCAGTCAGGTGAAACATGGGCGTGTCCTCAGTCAGGCGAAACATGGGCGTGTCCTCAGTCAGGCGAAACATGGACGTGTCCTCAGTCAGGCGAAACATGGACGTGTCCTCAGTCAGGCGAAACATGGGCGTGTCCTCGGTCAGGCGAAACATGGTCGTGTCCTCGGTCAGGTGAAACATGGGCGTGTCCTCGGTCAGGTGAAACATGGGCGTGTCCTCGGTCAGGTGAAACATGGGCGTGTCATCAGTCAGGCGAAACGTGCATGTCATCGTTCAAGTGAAACATGGGCCTGTCCTCGGTCAGGCACAACATGGGCGTGTCCTTAGTCAGGTGAAACATCCGTGTGTCCTCAGCCACACACAACAAAAACAACAAAAGAAAGAACGAAAAAAGAACAAAACAAATAACAGAATAAAAACAAAACACCAACAAAGGATCAAATCAAATCAATTTTATTTATATAGCGCCAAATCACAACAAACAGTTGCCCCAAGGCGCTTTATATTGTAAGGCAAAGCCATACAATAATTACAGGAAAAACCCCAACGGTCAAAACGACCCCCTGTGAGCAAGCACTTGGCGACAGTGGGAAGGAAAAACTCCCTTTTAACAGGAAGAAACCTCCAGCAGAACCAGGCTCAGGGAGGGGTAGTCTTCTGCTGGGACTGGTTGGGGCTGAGTGAGAGAACCAAGAAAAAGACATGCTGTGGAGGGGAACAGAGATCAATCACTAATGATTAAATGCAGAGTGGTGCATACAGAGCAAAAAGAGAAAGAAACACTCAGTGCATCATGGGAACCCCCCAGCAGTCTACGTCTATAGCAGCATAACTAAGGGATGGTTCAGGGTCACCTGATCCAGCCCTAACTATAGGCTTTAGCAAAAAGGAAAGTTTTAAGCCTAATCTTAAAAGTAGAGAGGGTGTCTGTCTCCCTGATCTGAATTGGGAGCTGGTTCCACAGGAGAGGAGCCTGAAAGCTGAAGGCTCTGCCTCCCATTCGACTCTTACAAACCCTAGGAACTACAAGTAAGCCTGCAGTCTGAGAGCGAAGTGCTCTATTGGGGTGATATGGTACTATGAGGTCCCTAAGATAAGATGGGACCTGATTATTCAAAACCTTATAAGTAAGAAGAAGAATTTTAAATTCTATTCTAGAATTAACAGGAAGCCAATGAAGAGAGGCCAATATGGGTGAGATATGCTCTCTCCTGCTAGTCCCCGTCAGTACTCTAGCTGCAGCATTTTGAATTAACTGAAGGCTTTTCAGGGAACTTTGAGGACAACATGATAATAATGAATTACAATAGTCCAGCCTAGAGGAAATAAATGCATGAATTAGTTTTTCAGCATCACTCTGAGACAAGACCTTTCTAATTTTAGAGATATTGCGCAAATGCAAAAAAGCAGTCCTACATATTTGTTTAATATGCGCATTGAAGGACATATCCTGATCAAAAATGACTCCAAGATTTCTCACAGTATTACTAGAGGTCAGGGTAATGCCATCCAGAGTAAGGATCTGGTTAGACACCATGTTTCTAAGATTTGTGGGGCCAAGTACAATAACTTCAGTTTTATCTGAGTTTAAAAGCAGGAAATTAGAGGTCATCCATGTCTTTATGTCTGTAAGACAATCCTGCAGTTTAGCTAATTGGTGTGTGTCCTCTGGCTTCATGGATAGATAAAGCTGGGTATCATCTGCGTAACAATGAAAATTTAAGCAATGCTGTCTAATAATACTGCCTAAGGGAAACATGTATAAAGTGAATAAAATTGGTCCTAGCACAGAACCTTGTGGAACTCCATAATTAACCTTAGTCTGTGAAGAAGATTCCCCATTTCCATGAACAAATTGTAATCTATTAGATAAATATGATTCAAACCACCGCAGCGCAGTGCCTTTAATACCTATGGCATGCTCTAATCTCTGTAATAAAATTTTATGGTCAACAGTATCAAAAGCAGCACTGAGGTCTAACAGAACAAGCACAGAGATGAGTCCACTGTCTGAGGCCATAAGAAGATCATTTGTAACCTTCACTAATGCTTTTTCTGTACGATGATGAATTCTAAAACCTGACTGAAACTCTTCAAATAGACCATTCCTCTGCAGATGATCAGTTAGCTGTTTTACAACTACCCTTTGATGGTTTGGTGTTGATGGTTTGGAGGAAGTAACTAATGAAAATAACTCAGACAGAACAATCGGAGAGAAAGAGTCTAACCAAATACCGGCATCACTGAAAGCAGCCAAAGATAACGATACGTCTTTGGGATGGTTATGAGTCATTTTTTCTCTAATAGTTAAAATTTTATTAGCAAAGAAAGTCATGAAGTCATTACTAGTTAAAGTTAAAGGAATACTCGGCTCAATAGAGCTCTGACTCTTTGTCAGCCTGGCTACAGTGCTGAAAAGAAACCTGGGGTTGTTCTTATTTTCTTCAATTAGTGATGAGTAGTAAGATGTCCTAGCTTTACGGAGGGCTTTTTTATAGAGCAACAGACTGTTTTTCCAGGCTAAGTGAAGATCTTCTAAATTAGTGAGACGCCATTTCCTCTCCAACTTATGGGTTATCTGCTTTAAGCTGTGAGTTTGTGAGTTATACCACGGAGTCAGACACTTCTGATTTAAAGCTCTCTTTTTCAGAGGAGCTACAGCATCCAAAGTTGTCTTCAATGAGGATGTAAAACTACTGATGAGATACTCTATCTCCCTTACAGAGTTTAGGTAGCTACTCTGCACTGTGTTGGTATATGACATTAGAGAACATGAAGAAGGAATCATATCCTTAAACCTAGTTACAGCGCTTTCTCAAAGACTTCTAGTGTAATGAAACTTATTCCCCACTGCTGGGTAGTCCATCAGGGTAAATGTAAATGTTATTAAGAAATGATCAGACAGAAGGGAGTTTTCAGGGAATACTGTTAAGTCTTCAATTTCCATACCATAAGTCAGAACAAGATCTAAGATATGATTAAAGTGGTGGGTGGACTCATTTACTTTTTGAGCAAAGCCAATTGAGTCTAATAATAGATTAAATGCAGTGTTGAGGCTGTCATTCTCAGCATCTGTGTGGATGTTAAAATCGCCCACTATAATTATCTTATCTGAGCTAAGCACTAAGTCAGACAAAAGGTCTGAAAATTCACAGAGAAACTCACAGTAACGACCAGGTGGACGATAGATAATAACAAATCAAACTGGTTTTTGGGACTTCCAATTTGGATGGACAAGACTAAGAGTCAAGCTTTCAAATGAATTAAAGCTCTGTCTGGGTTTTTGATTAATTAATAAGCTGGAGTGGAAGATTGCTGCTAATCCTCCGCCCCGGCCCGTGCTACGAGCATTCTGACAGTTAGTGTGACTCGGGGGAGTTGACTCAATTAAACTAACATATTCATCCTGCTGTAACCAGGTTTCTGTAAGGCAGAATAAATCAATACGTTGATCAATTATTATATCATTTACTAACAGGGACTTAGAAGAGAGAGACCTAATGTTTAATAGACCACATTTAACTGTTTTAGTCTGTGGTGCAGTTGAAGGTGCTATATTATTTTTTCTTTTTGAATTTTTATGCTTAAATAGATTTTTGCTGGTTATTGGTGGTCTGGGAGCAGGCACCGTCTCTACGGGGATGGGGTAATGAGGGGATGGCAGGGGGAGAGAAGCTGCAGAGAGGTGTGTAAGACTACAACTCTGCTTCCTGGTCCCAACCCTGGATAGTCACGGTTTGGAGGATTTAAGAAAATTGGCCAGATTTCTAGAAATGAGAGCTGCTCCATCCAGAGTGGGATGGATGCCGTCTCTCCTAACAAGACCAGGTTTTCCCCAGAAGCTTTGCCAATTATCTATGAAGCCCACCTCATTTTTTGGACACCAGTCAGACAGCCAGCAATTCAAGGAGAACATGCGGCTAAACATGTCACTCCCGGTCCGATTGGGGAGGGGCCCAGAGAAAACTACAGAGTCCGACATTGTTTTTGCAAAGTTACACACCGATTCAATGTTAATTTTAGTGACCTCCGATTGGCGTAACCGGGTGTCATTACTGCCGACGTGAATTACAATTTTACCAAATTTACGCTTAGCCTTAGCCAGCAGTTTCAAATTTCCTTCAGTGTCGCCTGCTCTGGCCCCCGGAAGACAACTGACTATGGTTGCTGGTGTCGCTAACTTCACATTTCTCAAAACAGAGTCGTCAATAACCAGAGTTTGATCCTCGGCGGGTGTGTCACCGAGTGGAGAAAAACAGTTAGAGATGTGAACAGGTTGGCGGTGTACATGGGGCTTCTGTTTAGGGCTACGCTTCCTCCTCACAGTCACCCAGTCGGCCTGCTTTCCCGGCTGCTCGGGATCTGCTGGAAGGGAGCTAACTGGCTGGACCTGGCTAGCTGTAGAATTTTCCACGGTGCGGAGCCGAGTCTCCAATTCGCCCAGCCTGGCCTCCAAAGCTACGAATAAGCTACACTTATTACAAGTACCATTACTGCTAAAGGAGGCCGAGGAATAACTAAGAGCAGAAAAGTGCGGGAGAGACAGGAGAAGCCGCCATGCTAAATCTGCTAAGAGCTAGTAGCTGCGCTAAGCTAGCGGATTCCTAAAAACACACAAAGTGAATAATGTGTAAATAATTTAGAGGTGATTCAGCAGAGGGAGTGCTTTAGTTAAGGCACGTGAAGATTACACTGTGAAATAAATCGTTATCTAGTTATCTAGATCAATCTAACTGCGCAGATTAAACAGATAACAGATACAGCAAAACACCGCTGTGCTGCGGAACAGGAATTGATACAATACTGCAGTGAGAGCCAACCACCAGTAGAGGCAAGCACAACAAAGAACAACAAAACAAATAAACAGCAAACAAAGAAAAACAAACAACAAAGCAGAGAACAGCAAAAAAAAACAACAAAGAACAAAACAAATAACAAAGAATAAAAACAAACAGCAACAAAGGACAACAAAACAAATACAACAAAACAAAAAGAAATAAACAGCAAACAAAGAAAAACAAACAACAAAAAATAACAAAAACAAACCACAAGAACAACAAAAACAAACAAACACCAACAAAACAAACAAAGAACAACAGACAAACAACATCTGTCATTGTCCAAATCCTTCTGGACCTGACCACATGGGTTTAAACTGGCTCAGGCCTGTAATGGTTTCTGGTTTATTGGGTGTTGTTTTGTGTGAAATGGTTTGAATCTGCTTCATGACACATTAACCCTTTGATCCAGATCAGCTGTCTTGATGAAAGCACCTCTAAGCTCCTCCCCTTCCTGTCCTGCAGTGTGTATGTACAAGGAGCCGTCGCTGCACGAACTCGAGGAGAAGCTCCTGAAATCATCACGGAGTCCAACCATCAACAGTGAGAAGAGAGTGAGAGATTTGAAGCAGCAGGATGAGCCAGAGGATGACACCACAGAGCGAGATGGCTCATAGCCTGCAGTGCCCCCTGGAGGTCCGGAGGAGGAGAACTCCCATTTTGACACTCCGTCTGTTCATCAGGAACCACGACAACCGCACCGACCACAACAGCGACAAAGGCAAAAAAACAAAAATCAATCAGTCACAGGAAAAAAATTGCTTATGTTGCTTATGATGAAATATTTTAGAAAAAAATGTTAAGAGGTCAGGGGGAGGAGTTTATTTTTAAAAGTCAGGACGATGATGATGATGATACACATTTTATGCAAAAAGACACGCTGGCAGCGTGCCAGGAGGCGCGCACGTCTGCTCTTCATCAGATCGCAGTCATCATCACTGTCACCATGACAATGGCGAGTCGATCCAGCGCTCAGAACTCAGAAGCTTTAAGCCATGTAGAAACTGCTGCACTTTGGACACGCCCCCTGCTTCGTCTGCATGTTGTCCCATCTAATCATAGAGAAGACGTTCTGGTTCTGGTTTGGGGCCGGTCTTGGGGTTTGTTGCAAACATTGCCGATAAAAAGAAGGGAAACTGGACCGGTTCTGAAAAACGTCTGCTGGACTCAGGTGACCGTTGTTGTTCCTGTTTTACTCCTTCAGATTTAAAGTGACAGGAAGTGGATCAGAACCAAACCTTTCAAAACAAAATAAAAATGCTGTTTGGAGCTTCTTTTTTTCTATCTCAAAAGGTTCTGACCCAAAAACATTCTTTGATGATACATATTTCAAGAGAATTGTGACAAAACATTACTTTATGTTTGTATTATTTTAAGACAAAACAAAAATTCAGTAAAAACTAATCTGAAAATAGAGAACACGATGCTGAAGTACCCTCAGCCGGATGAGCATTCAATCAATGACAGTGTGACCTTTTGACCTCTTAAAATAGCCTTAGGACAAACAGACAGACCTTGGACAAGTTCAAGACCTATTCTAAAAGGTTAAAAGGTCACATTGTTTCCTGTTTTGATGCTCATACAGCCGAGGGTATTTTAGCATTATGTTATATTTTAAATAAGCCGAGGGAAGCGACCAAGACACTAAGATGCCAAGACGCTAAGACACCAAGACGCTAAGACACCAAGACACTAAGATGCCAAGACACTAAGATGCCAAGACGCTAAGACACCAAGACACTAAGACACCAAGACACTAAGATGCCAAGACGCTAAGACACCAAGACACTAAGACACCAAGACGCTAAGACACCAAGACGTTAAGATGCCAAGACACTAAGACGCTAAGACACCAAGACACTAAGACACCGAGACGTTAAGACGCCAAGACACTAAGACACCGAGACGTTAAGACGCCAAGACACTAAGACACCAAGACACTAAGACACCGAGACGTTAAGACGCCAAGACACTAAGACACCGAGACGTTAAGACGCCAAGACACTAAGACACCAAGACACTAAGACACCAAGACGTTAAGACGCCAAGACACTAAGACACCAAGACACTAAGACACCAAGACGTTAAGATGCCAAGACACTAAGACGCCAAGACGCTAAGACGCCAAGACACTAAGACGCTAAGATGCCAAGACACTAAGACGCCAAGATGCTAAGACACCAAGACGTTAAGACGCCAAGACACTAAGACACCAAGACGTTAAGACGCCAAAACACCAAGACGCTAAGACACCAAGACGTTAAGACACCAAGACATTAAGACGGCAAGACACTAAGACACCAAGATGTTAAAACGCCAAGACACCAAGACGCTAAGATGCCAAGACGCTAAGACACCAAGACGTTAAGACACCAAGACATTAAGACGCCAAGACACAAAGACACCAAGACGTTAAGACACCAAGACGTTAAGACGCTAAGACGTTAAAACGCCAAGACGCTAAGATGCCAAGACGCTAAGACACCAAGACGCTAAGATGCCAAGACACTAAGACACCAAGACGTTAAGACGCCAAGACACTAAGACACCAAGACGTTAAGACGCCAAGACGTTAAGACGCCAAGACACTAAGACACCAAGACGTTAAGACGCCAAGACGCTAAGACACCAAGACGTTAAGACGCCAAGACACTAAGATGCCAAGACGCTAAGATGCCAAGACACTAAGACACCAAGACGCTAAGATGCCAAGACACCAAGACGTTAAGACACCAAGACGTTAAGACGCCAAGACACCAAGATGTTAAGACGCCAAGACACTAAGACGCCAAGACACTAAGACACCAAGACACTAAGACACCAAGACGTTAAGACACCAAGACGCTAAGAGGCCAAGACGCTAAGACATAGACACAGATATAGAGACACTGTGTCTCTACATCTGTGTGTGTTTGTACATCTGTGTGTGTATCTCTGTGTGTGTCTGTTTGTATGTCTGTGTTTGTATGTCTGTGTGTTTCTGACTGTCTGTCTGTGTGTGTGTCTATCTCTGTGTATGTCTGTGTGTGTCTGTCTGTGTGTTTCTGACTGTCTGTCTGTGTGTGTGTCTATCTCTGTGTATGTCTGTGTGTGTCTGTGTTTGTATGTCTGTGTGTCTCTGTCTATCTGTGTGTGTATGTCTGCCTGTGTGTTTGCCTGTGTATTGATCTATCTGTGTGTGTCTGTATGTGTTAGTATGTCTGTGTGTTTCTGTCTCTGTGTGTGTGTGTGTGTGTCTGTCTGTGTGTGTGTCTATCTCTGTGTTTGTATGTCTGTGTGTGTTTGTCTATCTGTGTCTATTTGGATGTCTGTGTGTGTCTGTCTGTGTCTATTTGGATGTCTGTCTGTGTGTGTCTGCCTGTGTGTTAGTATGTCTGTGTGTTTGTGTGTGTGTCTGTCTGTCTCTATATCTGTGTGTGTTTGTCTGTCTGTGTCTATTTGGATGTCTGTGTGTGTTTGTCTGTGTCTATTTGGATGTCTGTCTGTGTGTGTCTGCCTGTGTGTTAGTATGTCTGTGTGTTTGTGTGTGTGTCTGTCTGTCTCTATATCTATGTGTGTTTGTCTGTCTGTGTCTATTTGGATGTCTGTGTGTGTTTGTCTATCTGTGTCTATTTGGATGTCTGTCTGTGTGTGTCTGCCTGTGTGTTAGTATGTTTGTGTGTGTGTGTCTGTCTGTCTCTATATCTGTGTGTTTGTCCATCTGTGTGTTTGTCTCTGTGTGCTTGTCTATCTGTCTATCTATGTGTGTTTGCCTGTGTATTGATCTATCTGTGTGTCAGAATGCCTGTGTGTTTCTGTCTGTCTGTCTGTGTTTGTCCATCTGTGTATTTTTGTCTGTGTGTCTATCTCTGGGTTTGTCTCTGTGTGCTCGTCTGTGTGTCTGTCTGTGTGTGTCTATCTCTGTGTTTGTCTCTGTGTGCTCGTCTGTGTGTCTGTCTGCCTGTGTATTGATCTATCTGTGTGTGTCTGTGTGTTTGTCTGTGTGTGTCTGTCTGTCTATGTTTCTCTGTGTCTGTCTGTGTGTGTTTGTCTGTCTGTGTCTGTCTGTGTGTGTCTGTGTGTTTGTCTGTCTGTGTCTGTGTGTGTTTGTCTGTGTGTGTGTGTCTGTCTCTGTGTTTGTCTGTCTGTGTGTGTGTGTGTCTGTCTGTGTTTGTCTGTGTGTGTGTGTCTGTCTCTGTGTTTGTCTGTCTGTGTGTGTCTGTCTGCCTGTGTATTGATCTATCTGTGTGTGTCTGTGTGTTTCTGTCTCTGTGTGTGTCTGTCTGTCTATGTTTCTCTGTGTCTGTCTGTGTGTGTGTGTTTGTCTGTCTGTGTCTGTCTGTCTGTGTTTGTCTGTCTGTGTCTGTGTGTGTTTGTCTGTGTGTGTGTGTCTGTCTCTGTGTTTGTCTGTCTGTGTGTGTGTGTGTGTCTGTCTGTGTTTGTCTGTGTGTGTGTGTCTGTCTCTGTGTTTGTCTGTCTGTGTGTGTCTGTCTGCCTGTGTATTGATCTATCTGTGTGTGTCTGTGTGTTTCTGTCTGTGTGTGTGTCTGTCTGTCTATGTTTCTCTGTCTGTCTCTGTGTCTGTCTGTCTGTGTTTGTCTGTCTGTGTGTGTCTGTCTGTGTTTGTCTGTCTGTCTGTGTGTTTCTGTCTCTGTGTGTCTGTCTGTCTATGTTTCTCTGTCTGTCTCTGTGTGTGTCTGTCTGTGTGTGTCTGTCTGCCTGTGTATTGATCTATCTGTGTGTGTCTGTGTGTTTCTGTCTCTGTGTCTGTCTCTCTGTGTGTGTTTGTCTGTCTGTGTCTGTCTGTCTGTGTCTGTCTGTGTGTGTTTGTCTGTCTGTCTGTGTGTTTCTGTCTCTGTGTGTGTCTGTCTGTCTATGTTTCTCTGTGTCTGTCTCTGTGTGTGTGTTTGTCTGTCTGTGTCTGTCTGTGTGTGTGTGTCTGTCTGTTTGTCTGTCTGTCTGTGTGTTTCTGTCTCTGTGTGTGTCTGTCTATGTTTCTCTGTGTCTGTCTCTGTGTGTGTGTTTGTCTGTAGTCATACAGGCTCCGCCCCCAGTTTCAGACCCACAGTGTGTTTTTTATGAACAAACAAAAATGTCAAGAATGTTTTTTTTTTTTTTTTTAGCTGCTCCAAAATGACACACCCCCTCAGTTTACTGGCCAATCATTTAAAAGAGGTGAGCACTGGTGAGTAATTGGTTTGTGTCCCCAAACCTTTACACAAGATGAAGTATTTTCAAATCAACATGTTCTTAGAACAGGTCATATCAAGAAAAATCACCTCATTTAAATCCTCTTTTATTACATTTTAAACATTTTAAACAATTTCAAACTTTATTTTACATTTGGAAAAATTACACTTTTGTTCTTAATGAATTGCAATTCTGAAGTTCTCCTTTAAGAAACAAAATCACTTCATTTGATGATGTCATCATCTGGATGAACATAAAAATGCTTTTTTTTTTTAATTGTCAAAATTTTTTACTTTGTTTTGTGTTTAACTTTTGGAGGATGAAATCTGTCATCCACCATCTGGACAATCTGCTTCCTGTCATTAATGACATCATTTCTTGAACCACTGAAGTCGGGTCCATAAGTATTTGGACATGATGTTATATTTCACCTGGTTTGCCAGAAGACACATGGGAGACTCAAGCCCAGGCAATCTTCTCTCTTCCACCGTGAAGCTGCTCCAGCAGATGAACGTTAGCCACAGCAGCGTTGTGCTAGCGTCATGTGTGCACTGTGTCGTCGTCATGACAGCATCAGGCCAGTGTCAGGCCGGCGTGAAGTTGTCAATGTGACAACGGCAAGTCTGCATCGTGTCGGTGTCATGTCGACATGATGACAGTGTCAGGCCGGCATCAAGTTGCCGTGCCGGCATCATGTCTGTCATGTCGGTGTCATGACAGCATCAGACCGGCGTTAAGTAGCCATTGTGATGTCATGTCGGCGTTGAATCAGTGTCATGTTGGTGCCCTGACAGAGCCAGGCCAGCGTTGAGTTGGCGTTGTGACGCCATCATGCTGGCGTTGAGTCGGCATCATGATAGCTTAATGTCTGCATCATGTCTGCATCAAATCAGTGTCATGTCAGCGTCCTGACAGTCAGGCCAGCACTGAGGTGGCGTTGTGACGCTGTCATGCTGGTGTTGTGATGGCATCATGTCTGCAATCGTGTCGGCATCATGCCGGCGTAGAGTCGGTGTCATATCAGCGTCATGTCTGCATCGTGTTGTGTCGGCATAGAGTCGGCGTTGTGTCTGCGTCGAGTCGGCGTCGTGCCAGCATCATGTTGGCGTCGTGTCGGCATAGAGTCGGCGTCGTGCCAGCATCATGCTGGCGTCGTGTTGTGTCGGCATAGAGTCGGCGTTGTGTCTGCGTCGAGTCGGCGTCGTGCCAGCATCATGTTGGCGTCGTGTTGTGTCGGCATAGAGTCTGCGTTGTGTCTGCGTCGAGTCGGCGTCATGCCAGCATCATGCTGGCGTCGTGTTGTGTCGGCATAGAGTCGGCGTTGTGTCTCGTCGAGTCGGCATCATGCCAGCATCATGCTGGCGTCGTGTTGTGTCGACATAGAGTCGGCGTTGTGTCTGCGTCGAGTCGGCGTCGTGCCAGCATCGTGTTGTGTCGGCATAGAGTCGGCGTTGTGTCTGCGTCGAGTCGGCGTCGTGCCAGCATCATGCTGGCATCGTGTTGTGTCGACATAGAGTCGGCGTTGTGTCTGCGTCGAGTCGGCGTCGTGCCAGCATCGTGTTGTGTCGACATAGAGTCGGCGTTGTGTCTGCGTCGAGTCGGCGTCGTGCCAGCATCGTGTTGTGTCGGCATAGAGTCGGCGTTGTGTCTGCGTCGAGTCGGCGTCGTGCCAGCATCATGCTGGCATCGTGTTGTGTCGGCATAGAGTCGGCGTTGTGTCTGCGTCGAGTCGGCGTCATGCCAGCATCGTGTTGTGTCGACATAGAGTCGGCGTTGTGTCTGCGTCGAGTCGGCGTCGTGCCAGCATCGTGTTGTGTCGGCATAGAGTCGGCGTTGTGTCTGCGTCAAGTCGGCGTCGTGCCAGCATCATGCTGGCATCGTGTTGTGTCGACATAGTCGGCGTTGTCGTCTGCGTCGAGTCGGCGTCGTGCCAGCATCGTGTTGTGTCGACATAGAGTCGGCGTTGTGTCTGAGTCGAGTCGGCGTCGTGCCAGCATCGTGTTGTGTCGACATAGAGTCGGCGTTGTGTCTGCGTCGAGTCGGCGTCATGCCAGCATCATGTTGGCATCGTGTTGTGTCGGCATAGAGTCTGCGTTGTGTCTGCGTCGAGTCGGCGTTGTGCCAGCATCATGTTGGCGTCGTGTTGTGTCGGCATAGAGTTGGCGTTGTGTCTGCGTCGAGTCGGCGTCGTGCCAACATCATGCTGGTGTCGTGTTGTGTCGGCATAGAGTCGGCGTCGTACCAGCATCACGTTGGCATCGTGTTGTGTCTGCGTCGAGTCGGCGCCGTGCCAACATCATGCTGGCGTCGTGTTGTGTCTGCGTCGAGTCGGCGTCGTGCCAACGTCATGCTGGCGTCATGTTGTGTCGGCATAGAGTTGGCGTTGTGTCTGCGTCGAGTCGGCGTCGTGCCAACATCATGCTGGCGTCGTGTTGTGTCTGCATCGAGTCAGGGTCGTACCAGCATCATGTTGGCATCGTGTTGTGTCTGCGTCGAGTCAGCGTCATGCCAGCATCATGTTGGCGTCGTGTTGTGTCTGCATCGAGTCAGCGTCGTACCAGCATCATGTTGGCATCGTGTTGTGTCTGCGTCGAGTCAGCATCGTGCCAGCATCATGTTGGCGTCGTGTTGTGTCAGCATAGAGTCGGCGTTGTGTCTGCGTCGAGTCAGCGTCGTGCCAGCATCATGTTGGCGTCGTGTTGTGTCGGCATAGAGTCGGCGTTGTGTCTGCGTTGAGTCGGCGTCGTGCCAACATCATGCTGGCGTCGTGTTGTGTCTGCGTCGAGTCGCCGTCGTGCCAGCATCATGTTGGCATCATGTTGTGTCACCATAGAGTTGGCATTGTCTGCGTCGAGTCGGCGTCGTGCCAACATCATGCTGGCGTCATGTTGTGTCGGCGTCGTACCAGCATCATGTTGGCGTCGTGTTGTGTCGGCATAGAGTCGGCGTTGTGTCTGCGTCGAGTCGGCGTCGTGCCAACATCATGTTGACGTCGTGTTGTGTCGGCATAGAGTCGGCGTCGTACCAGCATCATGTTGGCATCATGTTGTGTCTGCGTCGAGTCGGCGTCGTGCCAACATCATGTTGGCGTCGTGTTGTGTCGGCATAGAGTCGGCGTTGTGTCTGCGTCGAGTCGGCGTCGTGCCAACATCATGTTGACGTCGTGTTGTGTCGGCATAGAGTCGGCGTCGTACCAGCATCATGTTGGCATCGTGTTGTGTCTGCGTCGAGTCAGCGTCGTGCCAGCATCATGTTGGCGTCGTGTTGTGTCAGCATAGAGTCGGCGTTGTGTCTGCGTCGAGTCAGCGTCGTGCCAACATCATGCTGGCGTCGTGTTGTGTCTGCGTCGAGTCGGCGTCGTGCCAGCATCATGTTGGCATCGTGTTGTGTCAGCATAGAGTTGGCGTTGTCTGCGTCGAGTCGGCGTCGTGCCAACATCATGCTGGCGTCGTGTTGTGTCGGCGTCGTACCAGCATCATGTTGGCATCGTGTTGTGTCTGCGTCGAGTCGGCGTCGTGCCAACATCATGTTGGCGTCGTGTTGTGTCGGCATAGAGTCGGCGTTGTGTCTGCGTCGAGTCAGCGTCGTGCCAACATCATGCTGGCGTCGTGTTGTGTCGGCATAGAGTCGGCGTCGTACCAGCATCATGTTGGCATCGTGTTGTGTCTGCATCGAGTCGGCGTCGTGCCAGCATCATGTTGGCATCGTGTTGTGTCTGCGTCGAGTCGGCGTCGTGCCAACATCATGCTGGCCTCGTGTTGTGTCGGCATAGAGTCGGCGTCGTACCAGCATCATGTTGGTATCGTGTTGTGTCGGCGTCGTGCCAACATCATGCTGGCCTCGTGTTGTGTCGGCATAGAGTCGGCGTCGTACCACCATCATGTTGGCATCGTGTTGTGTCTGCGTCGAGTGGGCGTCGTGCCAGCATCATGTTGGCATCGTGTTGTGTCTGCGTCGAGTGGGCGTCGTGCCAGCATCATGTTGGCGTCGTGTTGTGTCGACAGCGAGTCGGTGTTGTGTCTGCTTTGTGTTGGCGTCTCACTCGTCAAGCCGTTCTGGCTGTAAAAGTTACAATTTGGATGAATAATAATTATTGTATTTATTTTGTCCCAGTACTTTTGGACTCTGTAAAGTTGTTTGTTGCTTTTGCAAAGCATCTTGGGAGTGTGATCAACATTTGTTTTGTTTCTTTCTGCTGTTGTCGACCAATGGGAGGATTCTGTGATATTTCCAATATGGCCACCTCGTTAGTGAGCCGCTCGTCAGAATCATAAGCGAACATTTTTCAAAGTGACGTTTCTTGCCTCAGTCTGCATTTTGGCAGACGATTTCCACCTCGCTTCTGTGGCATTTGATGAGAGTTGAATTTTAGCTGCACGTTTGAAAGTTATTGAAATGTGCTCGTAAGCTGGGGGCGGAGCCTCAGCGGCTCTTTGGGAGTGACCGAATCCTCCTGCAGGTCTGGTGCCGGTCCTGGCTTTGGTTTTGTGCTGGTCCTGGTCAGATGACCCAGGTTCTGTTTTGGTGACGACGCTCTGACCCTCAGACTAACCCTGGCACTAACCTCTAATCATGTAGCACAGTCGATCACACCTTCGTCCACTCGTTTATCGCACTCGCTCATCGTAACCCTTCTCTCATTTCACAAACAGAATGAAGCGTTTCCGCACCTTCAAAGTAAGAGCACACTTCTGCAATGCTGGAAATGTTTCATAAATAGGAGCAAAGTAGACGTGCAGCAGAATCTGGACAATAAAACAGGCTTTAAATAAAAAAGTCGCTTTCTTTGTACGAATGCTTAGGTCTTAGAAAGTTAAACTTAACGAGCCAAAGTGCTTCCACAAGTCGCTGTGTTCATCATTATTGGCACATTTTGCAAACAAGTTGATGAAACTCTGCATGTTTAATATAAAGCAACATCAGTCCCAGAGTGCATGTTTTACTGTTAGCAAGTACGCTGCTGTTTCTGCTGCCATTTTGGGTCAGGAAGTGGGCGGAGTCACAGGTGGAGTTGGCTTTTCTGACCCTGGTTCCACTCCGTCCTGCCGTTAAAGTCTTCCGGTGGTGGAGCTCCAGTGACTTTTGGTTCAACGTGTTTAAACGCATTGAGAAAACGCCGCGCCAGGGCGTTTCTATGGAAACCGGAGTGTCCTTTATGCCAAAAACACATCTGCAGGTTTATGGCCTCCTGAGGTCCTTTCAGTCCAGACTGCAGCGGAATGCCGCCACCGACAACTGAAGTTCAAAGGTCACAGAAATAAAAAGCTATGTAATAAAATATAAGATTTGTGACCTGAAGGAGGCAGTAGTGAGTAAACTGTTGTCAGAAGTGGAACGTCAAAGGACAGTGTCAGCTACAGAAATGGTTCCTGTGCAGGACTTGCTGTGGGATTGGCATATGGTGATATTGCAACTTGCCTGGCGCCCTCTGCTGGTCAGGAAGAGAGATGACCTGACGCCACCATGTTTGTTTGCACCTTTTTATGCACCTTCATAGGAACCTTCATGTATTAATGTTGTCATCGCAAACAGGCCGCTGGATGAAAAGATTACTGACAAATAAAAGAATGAGCTCAAAGCCAGCATGTGTTTGTTTCTGTTCTGTCAAATGATGGAGGGGCGTGGCATGGGTCACTTTGATCCTGTTAAATTTGAAGCCTCAAATAAAAAATTGCCAAAACAACAACTAAAAAACAAAAATGAAGTACAATCCCACATGATGTCATAAAATGGGTGGAGCTGGAATGTAGCTGTTGTCTGTATGGATGTAATCACAATAGTGTTGACAACTTGGCGACTTTTTCACTATATCTGGCAACTTTCCAAACCCTCTTGAGATCTTATTTTCCCAAAAGTGACCAGCGACAAATCTCGCTACTTTTCCTGGTGTCATTGGAAATTTTTCTGGTATTTGGCAGATCAAAGGTGAAAGCATGTATTGATCAACAGTCTTTTCTCACCGAGTGGTAGCGGGTGTGTGCTCTGCCTGCAGCAGCTGCACAGCGCAGAGCAGACAGAGAACTACGCATGCGCGATGCCGCCCTTCTTCTCCGGTGTTTATGGCACTCAGCAAACTTTTTGGTGCATTGCTGCTTGGCTCCAGAAAGTTATGTTGAATCCAAAAGGATCCAAAAAGGCAAGGACCAAAAGTTATATTGGATTGGTTCCCACTGACCAATACCGTTAGAGCTTACTGCCAACAGCTAGCCAATCAGAGCACAGCATACGAAGGTCAGGAACTAGCTGACAGACGCTGGTTGAAAAAATGGCAACAAACATGTCAACAAACAGCAGAAAATCGTCTGCCAGCGAGGTTTACTGAGTTCACAGAGGAAGAACTGGTGGAAATATTGAACTCCAAGGATGCCAAAAACACTAAGAAGGTAGACAAGCACGCTACTGACATTTTAGAAGCATTCATATGCTGTTCACAACAAAATAAATTGATCTAATTTACTTAACTCTTTGTTGTTTGCTTAATTTGGGAGGGCGTGGAGAACATAATTGATGGATGGCAAGTCTCGTGGATGATGGATGGCGTATGCCTCGTCCAATATAACTTTTCTTCATCATGTTGGACTCCTTACCATCCATTATTTGTATAATATATCTGTCTGAGGAATCCACGTGTACTGATCCAGGATCTGTGTCCATTCATCCTGGATTGGTTGATTTGATTGAATGGTCCCCCCTAAAAATCTGTTCCCCCTGCCTTTGCTGCACATGCATCATTAGCCGTGGTATCACCTCGTTTCTGCTTCAAACTGCCTCCAGTCATCGTCTGTCTCATCCACAGATAATCTGAAGCTTTTCTACAACAATCATTTCCACATAAATTCAGCATTATTTCATCAGAAAAGGATGTGAACAGAGCGCCACGGCTACACGAGCTCAGTTTTTGCTGTGCGTCCATCATTTCAAAGCGTCACCTAGTAGCACCTTGTTTCTGCTTAAAACTGATTTTAGAATGATTTAAGAGGTTTTACTCAGACTGAAAGGGGCGACCCTGAGTCTGGTCTGCTTGGGGTTTCTTCCTCAGTATGATCAGAGGGAGGTTTTTCTTACCACTGTTACTCTGGGGGTTGGTAAGGTTAGACCTTACTTCTGTGAAGCACCTTTGTTGTGATTTGGAGCTATATAAATGAAATAAATTGGAAATTACAGTGAAAAGTTTTTTAGATGCAGCTTAAACCAGTAGATTCTGGGATTAATAAAGGATTCTGATTCTGATTAAAAGCAGAAAATGGTTTTAACAAATCTGGTTATTTTAAAGAACCAATTGTTGAGTCAGGTGATATGGGGGTGTGTCCTCGACGGCTAACGGCAAGACGAAGTCACGTGATGAATTCTCAGCATTTCATTTATTTGTTTCAACAGCTACAATCATCACTCTGCCCCCTACAGGCGACATACCTTCACTTAAGCAAATGTCCAAAATGTGCCAGATATTTTCCAGGGAAGGCAGCGCCACCAACAGACAGCAAAAATAATGTTGGTAGAAGAACAAACTATTCCACGATTTTGACTGTCTTGTTTCTGGGGGCGTGGCTAAAGGCATGGTCTGTGTAAACAAGATGTCATTCAGCACAAAGGTCAACATGAGGTCAAAGGGCTGATTCATCTTTTTTTAAAGGAGTTTGGGCCATGCCCACAAATCACCAAACCAACAGGCCCAATAATAAAAATAATAATAATCAGAATGTGAGTTAGTTCTGAGTTTATCTTTGACTTCTTTAATTGACTGAGTTCATTATTGTCATGAGGATGTGAAGGACACAAACAGCAGTACAGCTTCTGGACTCAAAATATCCAATCAGATTCACACTGATCAATATCTGGAGGTATGGATACACTGACCCCAACAATTCTCTTCCAAGTGGAACCTTCCAGGAAGTGGCTCCAATTCAGAAACGGATCAGAACTTCTCCAGCTGTGTGAGGCCCTCAGCCTCAGTGCTGCTGTGGACATTTACTGCCCCCTGCTGGTGATTGGAAGAACACAAACTTTGAGAAGACTTTTTTGTAGTCCATCTTAACTAGCAGCCGGGTTGTGGAACATAAGTCCAGATGATGGACAGAGTCCAGATGTACTTTATGTCAGTGACATCACAAAGTATTTGTGTCCACAGAGTAAAAAAGGAGACACAGTGGGTTGAAGTGGACCAGACTACTGCCAACTTTAATATTTCAAACTACCTGGTCTCCACACAGGAGCAGATCTGAATCCACCTGAGGTCCAACACGACATTCATCATCATCATCATCACACAAAGTGTTGTTGTTTGTTTACATTCTGTGCAAATGGACCCAAAAACACAAGACGTAGGATCCAGACATCCAGGATCAATGAATGAGCTGGGTTCAACCAATCCAGGATGAGCAGACGTGGATAGTACGAGCCAGGTGACACCGCTCCTGGATGAGTGCGTGCACGTGGATTTCTCAGACAGACCCCTCCATCCGTCAGCCAGGGCGGCGTACCTCTGCCCTCACGGGGGCTGACGAGGACCAAATCAAAAACAAAGGTAGCACCGGCAGTTATAAAACAACAAGAAGTACACACTGACTGCTCTGCTCAAACCACATCAACATGTCTGAGGATGGAGTTGGACCCTGAATATGATTCAGTTGACATTGTGTGACTCCATCAGTCTGTGACAAACAGGAGCTCACTGACTGAACTGAAGTCCCCCTTTGGGATAAATAAAGTTCCTCTTATCTTACATTTGCGCCTCTGCTCTGTTATCAGACTGTATACAGTTGTGATCAAAAGTTTCCTTCCCCCTGTTCTTCACCCCGTGTGTTTAACATCACTGACAGCTTGGAGTCTGTTGTGGTGGTTGTGGCTCTCTGATGGTGAAGCTGCCACTGAATATGTCTTAGACTTTATGTCCATCAGTTATGTAGAAATACAAACAGTATGACACTGTGGTAAATCTGTGTGGAGTAGAAAGCTCTCAAAAACTGTTGGAGAAGAGTGAGGAAAGCCACCAAGACACCCAGACAACCCAGAAGTTACAGGCTTCTGTGGCTGTGACTGGAGAAATCATGCACAGTGCATGCTTTGCATTTTTCATCACAACTCTTCAACGTGGAGTAGGGATGGGTATCAGGAACCGGTTCTTTTCGGGTATCGTAATGAAATTATTCCATCCACCGACATCAACAGCCTTTTTGCTTAACGATTCCCTTATCAGTCCTTCAGAGCGGCTGTTGTTTTTGGGGGTGTTTGTCGGGAAAATGATCATGTCTCTACGTTGATTACAGACCCTGAAGCGGGTCTGTAATCAACCGTTTCTGCAGCGCAGCTTTACTTTGAACCTTGAACCAATGAAGCAGTGCTTCGATCTGCTGCGTCATTGGTTCTTTGTTTTATTTCGCTTCATCTTAATTTTTCCCCACTAAAACCCTGAAGAGCATATGTCTGTGAGGAATATTTACCTTTTTAATGTTCAACCAACCTGTTATGGTCTTCTGAAACAGTTGATAGATGCATTTTAGATAGATGCTAATGTGTTAGCATGTCTATGGCATTTTCATTGTTAAAGTTAGCATTAAGCTGTTCACATCTCAGCACGTTTGTGTGCATTTGTTTTCTGTATAATTAATGGCTCAGCATTTGTTGCCGCAAAAGAGTCAAATGTATTACAAATTGTAATATTTTTTAAATTTATATATTAATAATAATAGCAACAACAACAATAATAGTAATAATAAATCATAATACTACAATAAAATTTTAGAGAAAGAGACAAAAAGAACCTGACAAAACAAAACACAACAGAAAAGATAAAACCATGTAACAATGAACATAAGTGTTTCCTGTGAACACCTAGTGTCTCTTACACCTCCACTTCATCCGTTTTATTTAAGTTTAATGACAGTTTGTTTCGGTCAAACCGTATTTTCAATGTGTTAATTTCTTCAGTGTTTTCCTCCAGAACTATCTGCCAAACTATTAGTACTATTCTGCCAAGCAGAATACTACTGGAATGAATCTGAATAAGGAAAGTTGTATTTTTTTTTTCTCACTAAATGGATGCTGCACTCACTGCAGTTTATTGTCTGGAATAGTCCCAGATTGCATTTCAGAGCTTCTAGAACTCAAACATTTTCATGTGGGTGGTGTTGGGGGGTAATTTTGGGTTTCAGCTTTTTTTGTTTTTCACCACTTTCATCCCTGAATATGTGAAATCGTGAGTCACTTTTGTGCAGATTAAAGTCGGTAATTGGGACTCGTGTCTTGCTGTGCGGCTCTCTGCCAAGTCAAGTTAGAACGATAGCGTCCAGTCAGAATTAATAACTTCAAAGTGAAACGCCGTTTAAATCAAATGTCACCTCTTTCCAAATGTTGTAATACAAACAAACTGCAATCGATCAAAACGTTTTTTCCTCCCAAAATGAGACGTCCTGTGCTGACGTGCAGCAGCTGGCTGAGCTCAGCTCAGAGGTACGGAGAGACATTCATGCCAAAATGTCTGAAAGGAAATGCTTTTGACAAAAACTACAGATTTTATTTATTTTTATTTATGTCCAGAGATCAAGGATCCAGTGACCAATTTAAAATGTTGTTGACATAGAAAACCTGTAAAGTCTACTTATTTTAGTACACAGAAAATTCACAAGAGGTATCAATAAGGGAATCGATAAGGAATCGGATCAATAAGCGGAATCAATGATGTCATCCATATCAATAAAATCTTATCAATACCCATCCCTATAATTGAGTGGAGAAGGATTTTCTTTCACCAAAACAGATCAAATCCAGGCTTACATCTCAGATGTACCTTCTGGTAATTTGTAGCTAAACTGTCAGGTCTTCTTTTTAAGAAAATGCTCCTCTGTACCACTTCATCATGAAGCTGTATAATTGGTGGCTTCCCTCACTGTTCTCCAACAGTTTTTGTGAACTGTCTACTCCACACAGATTTACCACAGAGTGTCATACTGTTTGTATTTCTTCATAACTGATGGAAATAGAGTCTAAGACATATTCAGTGGCAGCTTCACCATCAGAGAGCCACAACGACCACAAAAGACTCCAAGCTGTCAGTGATGTTAAACATACGGGGTGAAGAACAGGGGGACGGAAACTTTTGATCAGGGTCATTTCTGTTGTCATTATGACTTAAAAAAAAGAGTAAACACAGCTGTTTGACAATAAATGGCTTCACTCAACCACAAGTCATGAGGGAACAAAAGGGTTTTGTGTAACCATTCATATTCTCTGAAAAATGACGCCCACCACCCCAAAAAAATAATCTGCCAGGGTATGTAGTGTTTTTTTTTTTTTTTAATGGACCACAATGGAAATAAGCATTTTCACTTTGTTGTGTTATCCATGTATTTTTACAATTATATCCACTTACACTCACGCTTTTAATATAAAGATGATTTACTGCCCCCTGCTGGAATGGTGTGTGAGTCCAAAATATAATTAGCAAAGTTAGCTAATATCTGTAGCTTTTCTAAAACTATTAGTCCAATCACTGTTCTGTTTTAGTGCCATTCATCCTTGACCCAAAATACATAAACATACTAAAAGGCAAATGTCAGCTCTCCGGGGTTTTACATGATCAAAGCCAAACACACGCAGACGCTACTTGGCTATTATAGAATAGCCAAAACGTATCTGTTTTGCGTGGTTTTCTCACATATTGACTACTGTTTAACTAACTGGACATTTGCAGCCACCTCGGTATTAAAATCCATAGAGCAGCTGTATAACAGAGCAGTTAAGATATATGATAGACAATCTAATTCTTATCATCACTCTAAGGTTCTGGAAAAGCAGAAGTTCCTGGACTTCGAAAATCTGAAGGTATTCAAATATGCCTGCTTCATACATAAATGTTTACATGGACCAACTCCTGTTAAAGAATTCATCCACATAAAAAGATTCACAGGGTACAAGATCTGACACAAGAGGCGACTGTGAGTTGACTCATACGAGGTCTGTTAGAAACCTATCCAACCTTTTTATTTTTTTAAAAACTATATGGATTTGAATCATGTGCGCTTGCATCAGCCAAGCTTGAACCTTCGTGCGCATGCGTGAGTTTTTTCACGCCTGTCGGCTGCATCATTCGCCTGTGGGCAGGCTTTGAGTGAGCACTGGTCCACCCCCCTCGTCAGATTTTCATTGTCAGGGAAATGGCTGAGCGATTGCAGCAGCGCTGAATCAAATTTTTCCAGAAACTGTGAGAGACAGCCAGGTGGAAACCATTCAGAAGATTCAGACGGCTTTCGGTGAAGATACTCTGGGCGTCACACAGATTAAGGATCATTACAACTGGATTAAAGACGGCCCACAGCGGCACAGGGCGCGCCGCGCTTTGAGTGGCCATCGACAGGCTGAAACAACCAGATCATTTCCAAAGTGAAGGCTGTGTTGATCCGGGACGTCGTCTGACTACCAGAGAAATTGCAGAAGAGGTGGACATCAGCACTTTTGCGGCACATTCCACTGTTACAGGAGATTTTGTAATGAAAGACGTGTGGAGGAATTTGCGCGTCGGGACGGAGCCGCAATGGCAGAGAACAAAAAACACCTCCGTGTTGGAAGTCTCACAGGACAAGTTGTGACATGCCCAGCTGTTACACAATTTCTCAGATACTCACTCAACTGAAAAGCCACCGAAAGCCGTCTGAATCTCCCGAATGGTTTCCACCTGGCTGTCTCTCACAGTTTCTGGAAAAATTTGATTCAGCGCTGCTCCAATCACTCAGCCATTTCCCTGACAATGAAAATCCGACGAGGGGGGTGGACCAGTGCTCACTCAAAGCCTGCCCACAGGCGAATGACGCAACTGACAGGCGTGAAAAAACTCACGCATGCGCACGAAGGTTTAAGCTTGGCTGATGCAATCACACGTGATTCAAATCCATATAGTTTTTGAAAAAAATAAAAAGGTCGGATAGTTTTCTCACAGACCTCGTAGAAGGACCACCTTTGGTCATCCATTAAAGGTGGACAAGCTTGGAACAACCTCCCAGTCACAATCAGAGAGAACACCACTTTCAGAACCTTCAAAGGACAGTTGAAAGTTTGGTTACTGACAAATCAGACATGTAACCATCTGGAGCCAAACTGTGGAGGCACCACTCGAGTTTTTTTGGTTCAGTTATATGTACACAATGTCCTTGTGTACTTGATGTTATTAAACGGTTTAGTACTCTTTACACAATAAACTTGAGTATGACACCCTGTGCAATATTTACACTTGTGCACATGCAAATGAGTGTATTGGGCAACGTGCAGTACAACCCAGTACTGTAATACGCAATTACAACCAGGCACTGAAGCACTGTGCACGTAGCACTTGTCACTTTAATACAGTACTTTTGCACCTCAACACCCATCATCATAAAACTCTTTCGGTTCCTCCACCTGTCGGCTGCTTATTAACGATCAATTGTTGCCACTTTGAATTTGTAAATACTTGTATGTATGTTCGGTTTTAATTGTTTTCTGTCATGACTGATTTGTTTTGGTATGTTGTGTGGTCTTAGTCTGTTTCTATGTTACTGGGACTACGGATGGAAATTAGCATCCTGCTATAATCCGGCATATTTACATGTAACTATGTTCATTAATATGGACTGTCCCATTTCAAATAAACGTGACTTACTTACAGAATACATACATATATGTATGTGTGCAGTCATCACCCCACAGACGGTGGCTGCTCCACTGGCTCCTCAGCCAAGCACATACGGCACACCAAATCATGAAGAAATTCACATTTTGCGAGGTGTGCGTTCACGTGTTGTCAGATAATTTTTCAGTATTCACATTTTGTAATTCATAGTTTGCAGTGATTCGTGTTTTGGGTTAGATCCTGGTCTGGGGCAGCTCCACAGACTACATCTCCACAGTGTCTTATGTCAAAACATATCCCACTTTCCTGCTTTTGTGCAACCGGATCACGGATAAACAGAGCCAGGATAACCACAATATCCCAGCGTAATCCCTTATCCTCCTTTGGTGCAATGGGGCCATGGTGTCAGTTCATCTATTTACAGTCCAAGACCTTCGGAGATCAAGATCTCCCAAAGGACAAAATCCACCAGAAGAACAATTCACAATTCTGGCTCTGAAACTGGTTTCTGCTCATTTACACTCGCAACTCCTGAATAGAATTTTCAAACTGAAACAAAATTACAACCAACATTTGAAAAATGTGTTTGAGAGCAAAAGCATGAGCAGTGGTCTTCCTGTTTCATCACTTTCTAATGATCCTCTAAGACAACGTTAGAAACATTCAGTAAGTTTAATTCTCAAAGTGAAACTTGTACCCAGGCCTCAGGAACTAATCCCCAGTTAAAAAC
Source organism: Thalassophryne amazonica (assembly GCF_902500255.1). NCBI lineage: Eukaryota > Metazoa > Chordata > Actinopteri > Batrachoidiformes > Batrachoididae > Thalassophryne > Thalassophryne amazonica. Next base: position 798,134 of record NC_047106.1, read on the forward strand.
AAACAAAAAACAACAACCCACCATTCATTTGGACGTACTGCGGACAGAAAGTAAGTGCCCTGGAGGTCATGTGATCACTGCCACCCGTCTCAACAAGTTCATCTCAAAGGCCATGAAACCTGATTCACCACCAATCCCGTGGTTCCATTCCGGATGATTTAGTTCATTTGTTCTCAAAACTGACTGTCAATCATATATCACGTCACAGATGTTCTGGAATCCAGATCAGACTCTGTATTAGAATCGGGATCTGAGTCTGTATTACAATCTGGATCAGACTCTGTATTAGAATTAGGATCAGGCTCTGTTTTAGAATTGGAATCTGAATCTCTATTAGAATAGGGATCAGGCTCTGTTTTAGAATTGGGATCTAAGTCTGTATTACACTCTGTATTAGAATCTGGATCAGACACTGTATTATAATCAGGATCTTAGTCTGTATTAGAATAGGGATCAGAGTCTGTATTACAAGCGGGATCACACTCTGTATTAGAATCGGGATCTGAGTCTGTATTAGAATCGGGATCAGAGTCTGTATTACAATCAGGATCAGACTCTGTATTAGAATCTGGATCAGACCCTGTATGGGGCAGCGCAGTCTGGTTTGACCCCCTGTGTGATATCATGGGATCTGACCACCTGTGGGGACAGCGTGCACAAGCACAGCATCACTTATAACAGAAAGATGGTGCACTGTTTTGTTTTCAGCTGCAACCACTGAAGCAGTTGCGAAAAGTGCAGTTTTTCTGCTTCCCAGTGGAGACGGGAAGATGAGGCACATGGGAGGTCGTGTCGGTTACGTTTTAGGGAGATTTAATGTGAATAATAATCCTGGGGCTGTCCCCGGAAGTACGTCATTTGCTCATGTGTCATTTAATGCCTTTCTTCCCCACCCCGAAACGAGACTGCGGTTCCCTATTACAATCTGGCTCTTAATCAGGATCCGAGTCTATATTAGAATCTGGATCAGACTCTGTAATAGAATCGAGATCTGAGTCTGTATTAGAAACTGGATCAGACTCTGTATTAGAATCGGGATTCGAGTCTATATTAGAATCTGGATCAGACTCTGTATTAGAATCGGGATCTGAGCTTGTGTGTTATTTAATGCCTTTCTCCCCCACCCTAAACGAGACTGCGGTTCCCTAATAGAATCTGGCTCTGAATCTGGATCAGACTCTATTAGAATCTGACTCTGAATCTGTATTAGCATCCAGATCAGACTCTGACTGAATGTGTTAGGTCTGAAGGGCCCTGTAGAATCTGGATCTGTTAGTGATATAAAACTTGAAAACTTGAAAAATTTTCTTTCATTGACTGAACATTTTTATTTTTTTGAATTCTTCCACGAGTCAAAAGAATCGACTTTTATCAACAAGTTAGAAGAAAACCTAATCAGTTTTTGTGTATTTAAGACATAAAACTCCTGGCTGCTCGGATTAGAGAGACATTCCAGAAAGGGCCAAGAGGGGGCAGGCTTTCTGCGCAGCCACAGAGCCTGACTGACAGCTTTGAGCAGACGGGACCAGTTCCTCAGGGAACCCACCTGCTGCACTCAGTGGCTGCAGAGAACAGTTGTTTCCATTTGTGACCCCGTCTGTTTTTGTCTGTGTGTTTACTTGAATTATTCCAGTTTTAAGATTTGGACCAACCTGGAGAACACATTTCAAATATCTTTCAATCACATTCTGAAAATGTGCAGCTTTGCTTGTTACGTTTGTTCGTGTGATTTTTAGGTGATTTGTTTCACTTGTTTTCAAGGTGTTACATCACTGCCCCCTGCAGGCTAATCCCTCACACTGCAACATGATTTGTCACCAAACAAGACCGTGTGGGCGTGGTTACTATGCGGTGTGAGTCATCCAATCAGAGTGAATCAAAAGCTCAGAGTCTCTGCTTGCCATTTGCTCAAGAGTACAACGACACGTCATAAAAAATGAGGCTACATTCTCCAAACTGCAGCATAGACATTCGTCCAGGAGTTTGTCTCCATTAGTGCAGGTGAAGTTTGTCCTTCAGTGGGCAAAAGAGAAGGTAGAGTGTTAAAAGGCCGTCAGCAGGTAGAAACACAGTGTGAAGAATGTGGGTCAGCGAGAAAAATAAAAACAGCACAACCAGCAAACACTCCCGAAACGAGGAAGGAAAACTCACCTCAGAAAGCAAATCCACATCAGCCAATCTGGCAACACCAAGAAGGAAAGTTACAATAAAGAAACAAAATAATCAGATTTTAAACATTCAGGCTGTTCCCACCAAAAACAGCTGAATCCACAACTTCACAAGAAGAAGAAGCAGCCGGAAACAATGACGAGACAACGTCGCCAGTGCACGTTTAAATGGACAAAATATGCACAATTGTCCATTTAAACGTGCACGAGCAGCGTTACCGGGCCAGTGACGAGAGATTTCAGATCAGATTTAAAGTTGGATCGTTCTGACACTGTTTTCCCTCCGTAGAGGTCTGGAGACAAACAGAGGGGAAGGAGGCGGAGTTTCAGAAAAACTTATCATCAATGCGAAAGTGTGGCCGCGTGACATCATCCGGGTTGATGAAGACTGAAATGGATTTCCCAGGATTCTCCGTTACCAGCTGCTGCAGCTTTTTGGCCAAACGGTCGTCTGGCTGGTTGTCACCGCCGGCGTCGGACTGCGGCGACAGCAGGTTGCTGGAGCTGCCTCGCCACTGGAGTTCCACAGTCAGCCTGTTGGCCGCCTTGGCGTGCTCAATGGTGGTGCGGAGGTGCTCAGCCGGGTCGGAGCGCACTGAGGAGAGCTTGCGAGCGTGCAGCATGGCGGTTTCGTCAGACAGGTGCTCCAGCATGTTGCACTGTGGGATGAAGTAGTTGGGACACATCTTATTGACAAGGCAGTGCTGCAGGTCATCGATCAAGCCCAGCAGGAAGTAGGCGGAGAAATCATCTTGTGCCAGGTAGTTGGCGGGGAGGCGGTCACAGGCCCACAGCATGATGCTGCGGAGGTGGTAGGGGCTGATGGCTTTGGGGCGGGACAGCAGTTTAATAATGATGGCCTTACACGCCTGATACGCCTGCATCAGGCTGGACGAGATGCACTTCTTCAACTGCACCTCGCTGCGCGCAAATGACAGCCGCCACTCGTTCTCCTTACGGCCTTTGTAGGAGCACGCAGGAACGAGGTAGAAGCCGCTGATCACCTCCTCCTCTGTGATCTTCCCGTCCCAGAAGTGGTTCTCCATCAGCCAGCTCTGAGCTACGGCCGGCCAGCCTTTAAAGGACACCACGGGAATGATGTCATACAGCATCCGACTGCTGCCCACGCCCAGGATGACTGAAATGATGGTGCCATTGCGCTCCACCTTCTCCACCTTGGGCATCCCTCTCTGGGGCTTCTTCTGGACCTCTAGGAGTACCAGGGAGATGGACTGATAAAACCAGTCAGCCACCAGCGTTGGAGAGAAGAAGTAGTTCGTGGTTCCGCTGATGTGGTCGACGATGGTGCAGCAGTCTTTCCACTTGTTGATGGTCCCTTCATCAAAGAGACGGAGGCTGAGCCAGGAGTGTCCCAGTGCAGAATGCCTCATGTCCAGGGTCACTGGCTGGTTGCGGTCGTGGAGTTTGAGCGCCGGCACCAGCAGGGTGAAGTCCATGTCATAATCCGTGCCACGGGCGTAAACACTCAGCTCGTCCAGATCCATGTCCACCACGCCCTCTCGAACGCCTCCTGACAGGAGAAGGTACTCGTTAGCCACCGGAAGTTTCTGATCCAGTTTCTGAACCATTCCTGGTGCACAAAGGGAGAAAGACCACAATCAGTAACATAACAAGATGAACTGGTTTCGTTTTGTACTTAACATCAGGTGTTACACAGAGCGGCGTGTAGGACTGGCCCATCACAGCCGTCACGACACTCCGCCACAGGAAAAACACTTCCGTTGGAAGCCTTAAGGACAAGTTGGAACATGTCCAGCTGTTAAACAATTTCTCATATACTCACTCCACTGAAAGCCATCAAAAGCCGCCTGGATTTTACAAATGGTTATCAACACGGAGGTGTTTTTCCTGTGCCGCCGCACCGCGCCGGCTGCATCCCGACGCGCGGACCCGTCTGCACGTCTTTCATTAAAAAAATCTCCTTTAACAGTGGAATATCCGGATAAAATGCTGAAACCGACTTCTTCTAAAACTTCTCTGTTCTCTCACGACGTCCTGGATCAATAGAGCCTGAAATGTGGAGGTTTTCAGCTTGAAACAGGCTGACGACGGCGCCTGAGAGCGCTGTGCGACGTCTCGCACCGTGGGAAGTCCTTAAAGCGACAGTATCACCTCAAAATCTCTCATCAGCCGTTAAAAGTTTCACCGAAAACCAGCTTAATTTTTCGAACCGTGTCCACTTCGATGTGTCTCACAGGTTTAGAAAAAATTTTGATCAAACAAAGCGCCAGTCTCTCAGCAACTTCTCAGACAAAGGAATTCCGACGAGGGGCTGGACGACTCCTCCCACAAGGAGTGCTCACAGGCGAATGACGTCACCGACAGGTGTGGAAAAACTCACACATGCGCACGAGGGTTCAAGCATGTCTGACGTAAAAACATATGAATGAAATCCATATAGTTTTTGAAAAAAATAAAAAGGACCTATACTTTATTGACAGCCCTCGTATTTTATTTATTCATTTATTTTTTCCGAATTTGAATTGGCTTTGCTTGAGCTGCTGCCCCCGCGACCCGACTCCAGATAAAGCGGAAGAAAATGGATGGATGGATGAATTACAATGTTTAACATTCTTAAGAATTAAAAGTTCATAGGGCAGCGCAGTCTCGTTTGAACCCTGCGTGATATTGCAGGATTTGACCACTTATGAGGACAGATGATCCTGTTGCACAATATATACATAGTAGAACTTTAAATGGGAAAATGGTGTACTGTTTTGTTTTCGACTGCAATCACCGAAGCAATCTTGAAAAGTGCAGGTTTTTTCAGTTCCCAGTGGAGAAGGGAAGACGAGGTGAATGTGAGAGGTCGTGTCATTAAGTGTTAGCCAACGCAGCTAACCAGAGTAGCTGCGTTCTCTCACCTGCAAACCACCTTGACATGTTTGAGCTCCAGGTCATAAACAAACTGCTACACATGTCCACTCTCCACGGCATCGTCACATTTTCTTTGCATTTTCACTTTGTGTGTAATTTGCCCAAAATAAATAAATTAGTTAATTAATTTTTAAAAATCTGAAAAAGTGCTGTTTTTTCTCCTGGAAGTAGAGAAACTGCATCATATGTGTCATATTTTATCCCTTTAACGTCCTCCCTCAAATGAGACTGTGCTGCCTTATTGGCCAATTCAATTCAATTTATTTATTTATATAGCCCCAAATCACAACAAAGCTGCCTCAGGGAGCTTCACACAAGTAAGGGCTAAGGGTGAACTCTAACCCTAACCCTAACTCTAACCTGCTACAAGATGGCGGCGCGGCAGTAGCTTGCAGCGGCCGCTCCGGATACAAAATGGTGTTTTGTTTATTTACGTGTGTTTTTCCTCACGTTCTTTGGCACATGGACATAAGAACCACCTGTGTCCATGTGTACGACCAACAGACACTGCTGCACCACCGAAAACAAATAAGCAACACCGTAAGGAGACAGGACTACTACGGCAACCAGACCCCCCAACCAGACCCCCAACCCCCCCAGACCGCAGCCTCAACTGGAGCTGGCGGCCGACAGAGGGGGCACCGCAAGCAGTGCGCGCGACTACAGAAGCGTGGCAAGCAGGCTGGAGTTCGTGCTAGGCTAACAACAAAGCCAACTCAACCAGCTCTCCCACACCACCTGCCTGTGACAGTGATGCCTCCGTTCCAGATGCGCTGAATGACTTCTACGCTCTGTTCAAGACACAGAACAGTGGGGCAGTGAGGAAGACCACCCCTCCACCTCACGACCAGGTGTTGTGCCTTACAGCAGCTGACGTGAGGAAAACTCTACGCAGAGTTGACCCACGGAAAGCTGCTGGACCAGACAACATTCCTGGTAGCGTGCTCAGGGAATGTACAGACCAGCTAACAGATGTCTGCACTGACATCTTCAACATCTCCCTGAGCAGTGCCACCACCCCAACGTGTCTCAAGGCAACCACCACCCTGCTGCCTCCTTCACTAGACCCTCTGCAGTTTGCGTACCGTCCCAACCGCTCAACGGACGAAGCCATATCCACCACCCTTCACCTGGCGCTCACCCATCTGGACAATAGAGACACTTATGTTCGAATGCTGTTCACTGACTTTAGTTCAGTATTCAACACAATCATTCCTCAGCACCTGATCAGGAAGCTGAACCTATTGGGCCTGAACACTTCCCTCTGTAACTGGATCCTGGACTTCCTGACTGGAAGACCTCAGTCAGTTCGGATCGGACATAACACCTCCAGCACCACCATGCTGAGTACTGCCCCCCCCCCCCCCCCCCCCCCCCCAGGGCTGTGTGCTCAGTCCACTGCTGTTCACTTTGCTGACTCATGACTATGCAGCAATGCACAGCTCAAACTACATCATCAAGTTTGCAGATGATACGACTGTGGTGGGTCTCATCAGCAAGAATGACGAGTCAGCATACAGAGAGGAAGTGCTACGGATAATGGACTGGTGCAGAACCAACAACCTGTCTCCGAACATAGACAAGACCAAAGAGATGGTTGTTGACTTCAGAAGGACAAGGCGTGATCACTCTCCACTGCACATCGACAGCTCTGCTGTGGAGATCGTCAAGAACACCAAGTTTCTTGGAGTTCACCTGGCAGAGGATCTCACCTGGACCCTCAACACCAGCACCATAACCAAGAAAGCCCAGCAGCGTCTCTACTTCCTGCGAAGGCTGAAGAAGGCACATCTCCCACCTCCCATCCTCACCACATTCTGCAGAAGAACCATCGAGAGCATCCTCAGCAGCTGTATCACTGCCTGGTTTGGGAACTGCACCGTATCGGATCGAAGGTCCCTGCAGCGAGTAGTGAGGACGGCTGAGAAGATCATCGGTGTCTCTCTTCCCACCATCACAGACATTTACACCACAGGCTGCATCCTCAAAGCAACCAGTATTGTGGATGATCACACACACCCCTCACACTTACTCTTCACCCTCCTACCGTCTGGAAAAAGGTACCAAAGCATCCGGGCCCTCACGTCCAGACTGTGCAACAGCTTCTTCCCCCAAATAATCAGACTCCTTAACAACCAGAGTCTGGTCTGAACAGTCACACATATTTCAGTGACTGGACTGAACACACACACACACACACACACACACACACACACACACACACACAATCTCATCTTTTAAGAGCGTAATGTTTATGGTCAATAACTGCTGCTATGCTTTTCATTTTATAAAAAATGGTCACAACCACACTTTACTGCTTACCTGTATTTATTATTGTTTATCGTGATAAACAATAATAATATTCCTTGTAGCACCTTTGGTCCTGGAGGAATGTTGTTTCGTTTCACTGTGTATATGGTTGAAATGACAATAAAACTACGTGAACTTGAACTTGAACCCTTACCAACCCCCAGAGCAAGCACACAAGTGACAGTGATGAAAGTGGGCCATGGAAAAAACCTGAAAACTACTGGCAACGGCCAAAGGCCGGAAGCGCCTGGTAGGGGATCTGGGGGTTCTCCCCCACCAAAATTTGAGATCTCAGATGCATCCTGGTGCATTTTCAGGTCAATTTACCCACCCCAAAAAATCTAAAAAAAAAACTTAATTTTTTTGTTGGGTCAGATCAATTTTTTCACCCCAGTCTTTTCACACAACTTGTATTGTGCTACTGGCCTTTAATTCAAAAACATTGTGGTTCAGAAAACTACACCCTAAAAGAAATGACAATTCAAAGAGCTCAACAATAATAATTCTCAGTATCAATTCAAATGGAACAACAGGACTATTTATGGCACATTAATACATCAACTTGTTCAACCTTTACTCACTTCTGAGTTTTCCTAGTTTTGGCAGGAGTTTTCTCTGTTTTCAAATTCGTGGCCACCTTAAAATCATTACAAATGTGTTTTAATTCAACATTAATTTCTGATTACTGTACATCTTGAAGTTAAAAACTTATATTAGAAAAATTTGTTTTTAGACAAATAAAATGAAAAGTAATGTGTACATGTAGTAATGTATGTTTCTGATGTGGCTGAGAAATATATTTATTAAATTAGAAATATTAAACAGCACTGTGCTATTTTCTTTGATTACTTGATGGTTAAAAACGTTAAATAAAAAAATGTTATTTGAAGTTAAGACTTCTCTTGTTACAATTTCAATTTCAATTTATTTTCATTTATATAGCAATAAATCACAACAGAGTTGCCTCAAGGTGCTTCACACAAGTAAGGTGAAGTTGAGGCCGCGGCATGCTCCGTTTACTAATAAAATGAATTAAAAGAGTAAAAAGCGTAAAAGAAAACTGTACCAGTATGCTAGCCATACGAAAGGGAAAATAAGTGCGTCTTAAGTCTGGACTTGAAAGTCTCCACAGAATCTGACTGTTTTATTGACACAGGGAGATCATTCCACAGAACAGGGGCACGATAAGAGAAAGCTCTGTGACCTGCAGACTTCTTATTCACCTTAGGGACACAAAGCAGTCCTCAGTAGTCCCCAGGGTCTGCGAGATCGGGGGCGGAAGATGACCCACCATGGACGGATAACACGGTGACAGACCAAGAAATGGAACAGACAATGAATAGATCAATCAGCACCGCAACAGATGGACCATCAACGCTGGCAGTACAAAAACTGCAAAACTGCATTTGTGGCTGGTCAAAATTAACAACAGTAAGGGGCCTAAAAATCCATCAAGGCTTAAAGAAATGCCTTAGCAAGCTCCGCAAGGGGTCTTGCATTGACCAATACTTCTTAAAAAGATGGCCAAATCAGTCGAGTGAAGCCTGGAGGCAGGAGAACCCCCACAGTCCTCAGGGTATCAGCACCTCAGTTGAAGCTCAGCATCGCATAGACCCTCCAGCAGTCTCCAAACTTTCTGCTTCCTGTCAAAAGTCTGGCTGCAGCATTTTGAACCTATTGGAGAGCCCTAATGCTGGACTGTGGTAAACCAGAAAATAGAACATTGCAGTAGTCAAATCTAGAAGAGACAAACACATGGATCAGGGTCTCAGCATCAGCCATAGACAGGATGGGATGAATCTTAACTATGTTTTGCAGGTGGAAGAAAGCAGTCCTCGTAATATTTCTAATGTGGAGGTCAAAGGACAATGTAGGATTAAAAATGACCCTAAGGTTCCTCACTTTGTCAGTGTGATGTATGACACACGAGCCGAGGCTGAGCGTTAACTGGTCTAATTGATGCCGATGTCACTGGACCAAGAACCATCATTTTAGTCTTATCAAATTTCATGTCACTAAGGTTAGAGTGTTATTGTACAAAACACAGTAAGAACGACTGGTCAGGTATGATGTCAACCATGCAAGGGCACTCCCAGTAATCCCAAAATGATTTTCCAGCCTATCAAGTAGAATATGATGATCCACTGTATCAAACGCAGCACTGAGATCTAACAGCAACAGAAGCGTAGTGGTGTCTGAATCCATTGTAAGCAGAAGATCATTCACCACTTTAGTGAGAGCCGTCTCTGTGGAATGATATTTTCTAAAAGCAGACTGCAGTGGCTCAAAGAGATTATTCTCAGTAAGATAGTCTACGAGCTGCTGTGACACCACTTTTTCCAGAATTTTAGAACAAAATGATAGATTTGACTCCGTGGTATAACTCACAAACTCGTAGCTTAAAGCAGATAACCCGTAAGTTGGAGAGGAAATGGCGTCTCACTAATTTAGAAGATCTTCACTTAGCCTGGAAAAAGAGTCTGTTGCTCTATAAAAAAGCCCTCCGTAAAGCTAGGACATCTTTCTACTCATCACTAATTGAAGAAAATAAGAACAACCCCAGGTTTCTTTTCAGCACTGTAGCCAGGCTGACAAAGAGTCAGAGCTCTATTGAGCTGAGTATTCCATTAACTTTAACTAGTAATGACTTCATGACTTTCTTTGCTAACAAAATTTTAACTATTACAGAAAAAATTACTCATAACCATCCCAAAGACGTATCGTTATCTTTGGCTGCTTTCAGTGATGCCGGTATTTGGTTAGACTCTTTCTCTCCGATTGTTCTGTCTGAGTTATTCTCATTAGTTACTTCATCCAAACCATCAACATGTTTATTAGACCCCATTCCTACCAGGCTGCTCAAGGAAGCCCTACCATTATTTAATGCTTCGATCTTAAATATGATCAATCTATCTTTGTTAGTTGGCTATGTACCACAGGCTTTTAAGGTGGCAGTAATTAAACCATTACTTAAAAAGCCATCACTTGACCCAGCTATCTTAGCTAATTATAGGCCAATCTCCAACCTTCCTTTTCTCTCAAAAATTCTTGAAAGGGTAGTTGTAAAACAGCTAACTGATCATCTGCAGAGGAATGGTCTATTTGAAGAGTTTCAGTCAGGTTTTAGAATTCATCATAGTACAGAAACAGCATTAGTGAAGGTTACAAATGATCTTCTTATGGCCTCGGACAGTGGACTCATCTCTGTGCTTGTTCTGTTAGACCTCAGTGCTGCTTTTGATACTGTTGACCATAAAATTTTATTACAGAGATTAGAGCATGCCATAGGTATTAAAGGCACTGCGCTGCGGTGGTTTGAATCATATTTGTCTAATAGATTACAATTTGTTCATGTAAATGGGGAATCTTCTTCACAGACTAAAGTTAATTTTGGAGTTCCACAAGGTTCTGTGCTAGGACCAATTTTATTTACTTTATACATGCTTCCCTTAGGCAGTATTATTAGACGGTATTGCTTAAATTTTCATTGTTACGCAGATGATACCCAGCTTTATCTATCCATGAAGCCAGAGGACACACACCAATTAGCTAAACTGCAGGATTGTCTTACAGACATAAAGACATGGATGACCTCTAATTTCCTGCTTTTAAACTCAGATAAAACTGAAGTTATTGTACTTGGCCCCACAAATCTTAGAAACATGGTGTCTAACCAGATCCTTACTCTGGATGGCATTACCCTGACCTCTAGTAATACTGTGAGAAATCTTGGAGTCATTTTTGATCAGGATATGTCATTCAAAGCGCATATTAAACAAATATGTAGGACTGCTTTTTTGCATTTACGCAATATCTCTAAAATCAGAAAGGTCTTGTCTTAGAGTGATGCTGAAAAACTAATTCATGCATTTATTTCCTCTAGGCTGGACTATTGTAATTCATTATTATCAGGTTGTCCTAAAAGTTCCCTAAAAAGCCTTCAGTTAATTCAAAATGCTGCAGCTAGAGTACTGACGGGGACTAGAAGGAGAGAGCATATCTCACCCATATTGGCCTCTCTTCATTGGCTTCCTGTTAATTCTAGAATAGAATTTAAAATTCTTCTTCTTACTTATAAGGTTTTGAATAATCAGGTCCCGTCTTATCTTAGGGACCTCGTAGTACCATATCACCCCAATAGAGCGCTTCGCTCTCAGACTGCAGGCTTACTTGTAGTTCCTAGGGTTTGTAAGAGTAGAATGGGAGGCAGAGCCTTCAGCTTTCAGGCTCCTCTCCTGTGGAACCAGCTCCCAATTCAGATCAGGGAGACAGACACCCTCTCTACTTTTAAGATTAGGCTTAAAACTTTCCTTTTTGCTAAAGCTTATAGTTAGGGCTGGATCAGGTGACCCTGAACCATCCCTTAGTTATGCTGCTATAGACGTAGACTGCTGGGGGGTTCCCATGATGCACTGTTTCTTTCTCTTTTTGCTCTGTATGCACCACTCTGCATTTAATCATTAGTGATTGATCTCTGCTCCCCTCCACAGCATGTCTTTTTCTTGGTTCTCTCCCTCAGCCCCAACCAGTCCCAGCAGAAGACTGCCCCTCCCTGAGCCTGGTTCTGCTGGAGGTTTCTTCCTGTTAAAAGGGAGTTTTTCCTTCCCATTGTCGCCAAGTGCTTGCTCACAGGGGGTCGTTTTGACCGTTGGGGTTTTACATAATTATTGTATGGCCTTGCCTTACAATATAAAGCGCCTTGGGGCAACTGTTTGTTGTGATTTGGCGCTATATAAAAAAATTGATTGATTGATTGATATCGGCTGATACTTTTTCAGTACACTAGGGTCAACATTAGGTTTCTTAAGTAATGGTTTAATCACTGCAAATTTGAAACATTTAGAAACAGATCCAGAAGTTAATGAGAGATTAATAATTTCCAGCACAGTCGGCCCAAGAGTGAACCACAGGTCCTTAAACAGTTTTGTTGGTATAGGATCAAATAAACAGGTTGTGCTTTTTGTTGACATTACGAGTTTCGTCAGCATGCCTAGTGAGATACTATCAAACTCTTTAAATCTAGGTAATACCTCAGTAGTGGCGCCCACCTCAATAGCAGGGTGTAGTGGCTGGATTAAGGCATGATGGGATATGTTTAACCTAAAGCCCTTTCACATTGGCGTATTCATAGAGCTGCTCATTACAGCGTATCGTCTACACTGTAATGAGCAGCTCTCCGCCCACTTCACGAGGAGTTTTTTCTCAATGCGCAGCAGTATGTTGAGGGCTACGCGCGTAGGATGTAAGAAATTAAACATGTTTAATTTTCCTCGGCGTACAGCACAGCATGGAGCCTTCACGCGAGTACATGCAGCGCCGTGCTACTGTCCGCTATTGTGAGCCTGCCCACAAAACAACATGGTACTGTACGCCATTTCACATCTCCCTCCGGGCTCCATTGTTCTTCTGGAGCTATAAATACTGCAAGATCATTGCTTCACTTTATCATACTGGACTACTATATGAGGACTGTTCAGTGTAGTCGTTTCATAAAAGCGCTCTCTCTCTCTCTCTCTGTGTGTGTGTCTAATCAGAGCTGTGACTCTTTAAAATAAACACCCACTCACTGCATAAAAAAATCAATAAATAATAATAATAATGTTAAATGACTGTTTTTGAGCTGCACCACACCATGCAGTAAAGAACAGAGCGCATTTCCACAGAGGCAGAAAATAGCACTGAACTGGTTTAATAGCAAGTATGAACGAACACTGAAAAAGGCTGAGTATGTGCATATTTCGGGCGTATTTAAATGAAATACAATGCTGCAATGAGCAGCTCTACGAATACGCCACTGTGACAGGGGCTTAATGTCTTCTATTTTTTTCTCAAAATAATCCAGGAAATCTTGTGCTGTAAAAGGAGAGCGAACTACAGGTGGTTGTCCATGTATAAGTGTTGCCACCGTGTCGAACAAGAACTTTGAATTATGCTTGTTTTTGTTGATCAAATCAGAGTAATAGGTCCACTTTGTAGCCAGTAGTGCATGCTTATAGTCTAAGATAGCATCACGCCACACAAGGTGGAAAACGTCTAATTTTGAACTACGCCATTTCCGTTCTAGACCGCTTGCCTTATGCTTGAGGTCACGCAGGTAATCACTGAACCAAGGTGACTGCGATTTGGGGGGGGGTGGTTTTAACACAGGTGGTGCAATCATGTCGAGTGTAGTTTTGAGCACTGAGTTTAAACTATCCACAAGTCTGTCTACTGATTGGGTATTTGCCAAATGTGAAGCTAAGACATCAGGCAGTCTAGCTTCAAGTTGTCTTAGTTGAGGAGTTGATGCATTGCCGTAGTGATATATAAGGTTGTTGTTCCACTAAACACGGCAGCGAAACTGTCAACTTAATAAGTGAGTGATCATACACCACTGATGTAAGAGGCATGATGTCAATATTCGTGACAGCAATACCACGTGCGAGAACCAGATCCAGGGTATTTCCACTAATGTGCGTCGAGTCCTAAATGCATTGCTGAAATCCTAATGCATCCACAATTTCCATAAATGATTTGCAGAGGGGATCAGAAGGCTTATTTATATGAACATTAAAGTCACCAATGATCAGAATGTTATCTGCACTAGTTGACAAGTTAGAGATGAACGCACCAAATTCATCTAAGAATTCAGAATATGGGCCAGGAGGCCTATATACAGTGACAAAGTAATACAACTGATTTTTATACTTCTGACCTTGGCAATGCATAATATCCTGAGCAGAGTGGAGAATCAGATTCTCAAATGAGTTATATTTGTGACCCCCAACAGCTAATAAGCTAAACCTAGCTTTATAAATAAGAGCAACACCCCTGCCTTGCTTCGCATCACGAGGGACATGACTAAATGTATATGCTGGTGGGCAGGCCTCATTTAAGGGGAGGAAGCCAGGTTAAGGGGAAGCCAGGTTTCACATAACCCAATCATAACTAAGTGATAATCAATAATTTGATCATTGATCAACAATGATTTTGAGGATAGTGATCTTATGTTAATGAGACCCAGACTAAGGACCTCAGTGGGGTTAACAGTTGAACTGTTTGGGTTTAGGGGTGGTTCCAGAGTAGCATATATAAGATACCTAGAAGTAGGTTTAGGTTTGAGACATTCCACGCACGTTGTAGGTAGCAGACACAAAATCTTTGCTATTGCTGGAACAACCACTGGGCCATCCTCAATTTCAACATCATCCAATGTAGTAATGGGTATTAAGATTGGAAAGCATATCCCTCTATGATTTTTATGGACACGTCTACGGACGCAGGCCACTGTCTCAACTTGTTGAATTTCCCTCCCTGGCAGATAAACTGCACTATCACCATAGTGGATTTTCTGCACTAATTTCCCAGCTAAACTAATGGATTCCACACCCACATTTGTCATAAACCTTGCAGGGTCTCTAATCACCTGCTCTGTGGCCTGCTGTAAAACCCTAATGTTACCCTCCCTGTAGAGCTCTATCTATGTTCGCAGAAAAGATGGCGGCGCCTTCCCCAGTAAGATGGAGGCCGTCCGGCATCAGCAAGCCACAGCGGCCCCAGAATGAAGGCCAGTTATCAATAAAGCTAAAGCCTTGCTGTCTACAAAACTGCGCCAGCCACCTATTTAACGATGTCAGCCTGCTAAATACCTCATCAGTACCCCGTGAGGGGAGGGGACCAGAGACTATTAATTGATGCCAACACATCTTTCTGGCAAGGTCACAAGTCCTCTCTATGTCCATTTTTGTGACCTCTGAGTGCTTCATCCTGACATCATTGGTGCCAACGTGAATAACTATGTGACTATATCTCATAAGGGTGTGCAAAAAAAATCGATTTACAAAACAAATATGGAGGAGAAGGAGATCCAAGCAGCACCGTCTTCACTAAAAGCTAAAATGTGGCGACATTTCGGCTTTTACCGAATGCCCGGAAAAACTGAGCTGGACATGACGCACACTGTGTGCAAGCATTGCAAAGCTAAGATAAAATACTTCGGGAACACGACAAATGCCCGAGCTCATATTACGAGGTACCACCCGGAGATGATCGACACGGAGCACAGTCAGCCGCCAGCTACTGACCAGCGCACACTCCAGTCCTTCAGAAAGCTCTCTACCAGCTCAGAGTGTGCTAAAAAAAATAATTCGGTCTATCGCTTGTTTCAAAGACCTAAGGTCCTACAGTGTGGTGGAGAACGAGGGATTTATCTTCATGCTGCAGACAGCGGAGCCAAGGCACACTATACCGTGCCGTTAATTTTTCAACAGCTGTGCCACAGCTTTACGAAGAGACTAAAAGAAAGGTCGCTTGTGATCTAACCAAAACGACCAGAGTGGCACTAATATGCAATGTGTGGACATCAAGAGCAACACAGTCTTACATGACATTCACAGTTCACTACATAACTGATACGCGGCAGCTCGAATCCCGTGTTTTGCAAACTCGTATGATGCACAAGAGCCACACTGCAGCGAATATTAATGCCATGCTTCACTCCTCATTTGAAAGCTTGACTCTTAGTCTTGTCCATCCAAATTGAAAACGTTACGTAGCCGAAACATGTAAAGCAGGTAAAACAATCTTTCCTGTCTGACTAAAAGAACTGTTAAAATAGTAAGCGATTCTGCAACTAAAAAGCTAATTTAGCTGATAAACCTCAGGAGAGCACTTATGGCCCAGTCACACGGCACTTAACGAAGGGTGACGAAGCCCTGACGAAACAAGAAATCTGGACTTTCGTTGACTGTCGTTGGCATCGTTTAATCTTCGCGCAGCCTCGTTCCTGCAGCTGGCGCTTCGTCAGGATTTTTAAACTGTTGAAAAATTTGAATGAAGGACAACGAAAACCTCAATTCGTCTGTTTCATTTTGCTGTCGTTCTTGACGTTTTTTAATCGTTTGTGTAGTTTTTGTCACGTTACTGTTTAATTCGACTTCGTTGGAGCAGCTGAACATTTTCACACAGCGCAGAAGCCGGTTTGTGAGCGCTGAGGCTGCTGCTGCGTTCATGTTCCGTTGGAAATTACAGGGCAAACTCAGCCTGCTTGCTTGGATTTATTTATCTGTGTGGGGGGGCAGCTTCAATGGGCTCAGGCACCTTACAGAGGCCAGAATTAATCTTTTGTGTGGATATAATTAATTATTTTGCCACAAGCAACTGTTGAATTTGAAACAACAAAAAAGTTGTGTAATTTCCGACGGTACTTGAATGCAGCGGCAGCAGCAGCTCCTGCGTGCGCTTATTATTTTTTATTAAATATAACAATATGAGTGTAGGAATGACAATCCAGTACTTCTGTACATGTGGCAACAGGTAGATGAATCAAAATGATGATATAAAGAGCTGTTCTGGAAGGAAGAATTCACGTTGTGGAACAGTGATCAGCTGGTGGAATAACCGCACGTGAGTCAATGCACGCGTTCACACGCACTGATTAATTACTGCTCTGATATATTCAATCATCTTTACACTTATATTTATTCTCCCTTTTGACAGTTTTCTGTTATAAAGCAATATATATGTCTTACAGTGATACAGCAGTGACCAAAGCACACTTTTTTTTTTAATTGGAGGAAAACGGAGCGCGCAGAGTGTCGACAGACAGTGTGGATTCTGATGATGATGGAGATGATCCCTCTTTTGTTTTGGACAAGGAACCAGAGCAGGTGGTCCACCGACGTGCGCACAGATCTCCACAGATTCTGTTTGCAGTTTCTCCAGCACTCGGCGCTATGAGCTCCGTTCCAGCGCCGAGTGCTGAGCTGTGGCTCCAGGTGCATTTCGTTGAGATCGTGAGCTTCGGTTTTGTTAATTTCCTCTTTCGTCCCTTTTGTGCTCTTGCTTCGCAGACTGTTCGGTGATAAAAGGTCTTTCGTCCACCTTCTCTCAACGAATTGTAAAGTTTTTACTTTTTCCCTTCGTTCAGGAATCGTCATGTGCCGTGTGACTGGGCCATAAAGTCAAGTATTATTTTCACTCACTCGCCTCAGACAAATTTTTGCCCGTTGCTCAAACTCAATTTTGTGGTTTTGACTCACAAACTCTTGTCTGAATGGTAATGGCGTTAGCATTTTTTAGCAGCTGGAAGCATCATCCATAAGCTCCAATTAATGTATAATTACTGGAGGAAAAACGCAGCTCATGACTTTTAATGTCCACAACAAAGTAAACCATTAGAAAAACAACAGCGCAGTCCCCCAAAAATATGACTTTATAAACTCTTAAAGCCTAAAACAAATGAACCCTTCTTCTTCTTTGGAAAATATTGGCAACTTGCAAATCAACACGGTTCATTACCGCCACCAACTGTTTGGGCGTGGAACTGAAATGAACTGAATGAATGGACTCTGAAGTATGTTGTCAAAAATAACCTGGAAACCTTCACCACATGAATAAAAACACTGATTTCTGGTCACTTCATCACTTTCAAACTTTCATCACTGTGACCAAAAACTCCCTCTGATGATTTGAGGAAGAAACCTCAAGCAGACCAGACTCAAAGGGTGAACCTCTGCTTGGGCCATGATACAGACACAAATTACAACAAAATTCACAAAACAAATAACTGAGGAGCATCTTTCATTGTAAACATTTTAAATACTTTTTTCCGTACAGCTACTTGTAACATAGAACACAATTGCATTTCTGGTAAACGTTCTCTTTTACAGCCTAACGAACATTTATATAAGCCTGTATGCATACCATTAGCAGCTTTACATATCCAACCTTCCAACCAGATCTGGTAACCGTCCCAGTTGGTCTGAGGTGGCTCCTATTTCTCCTCAGAAAACCCCTGTCAGTTTCTACCTCATAAGATCTGGGAGCATTGGCAGGTCTAACTACTGCTCCAGTGATTCCTTCCGTAGTTATCCACACTTTCTGTCCTGTCTCCAGTTCTGGGAGCGGTCTGGCACGATGTCTCCGGTTATATTGCCATGCCTGCGCACCCCTCCCCTTCTCATCCTTCGTCCGAAAAGCCTGCAGATCGGGCCACTTGGGCATCAACTTGGCTGCGGACTGTGGAAGGGAGCTGCGCAGGTGTCTCCCCATGAGCAACTGCGCCGGTGAGAACCCGTGTTCCAGTGGGGTGGATCTGTAGACAAGCAGCGCCCTGCTGAAGTCACAGTCCTTTCTCTACAGATCTTTGATGGTACGAACAGCGCGCTCTGCCTCCCCATTAGCTTGGGGGTATCTAGGGCTGCTCGTGATATGTGTGAACTGGTACTCCTTAGCAAACAGTCTGAACTGGTCTGAAGAAAACCGTGGCCCGTTATCTGACACCACAGTCTCTGCAACTCCGTGTCTTGCAAAGGCCTCTTTCACTGCCTTAATAGTGACTTCTGCCGTTGTGTGCTTCAGTTCAGCTATCTCAATGTACCGAGAAAAGAAGTCAATAATCAGCAAATATTGTTTCTGTGACCACTCAAAAAGATCCATGCCAACTTTCTGCCACGGGCGGTCGGGAACAGGAGTTGGTAACATGGGTTCACGATTCTGTACCCTGTGCTTTTGACATATTTCACACCTGTCTACCATCTGTTGTATTTGAGTTGAGATGCCCGGCCACCACACAGCCTCTTTAGCTCTAGCCCTGCACTTTGAAATGCCCTGGTGGCCTTCATGGAGACATGCCAAAACCTCTGCTCGCAGAGGAGGTGGTATCACCAGTCTCTCTCCTTTCATGAGAAGATCCTGTGCTACATTTAAGTCCATTCTGTATTGCCAGTAATCCCTTAACTCTGGATGTAGTTTACACTTTTCTGGCCATCCTAACAAACAGTGATTTACCACCTTTTTGCACAGTTCATCTTTACCTTGTGTTAGTTTAATGTCCTCCAGCCTTTTGTCTGTGGCTGGAAGCTGGGATACAACACAGTCCACAAAGACGTCCACTTCCTTTTCCAGCTGAAGGTCTCCTGGAGAGGGCGGGCCCTCCAGCGGTGCTCGGGACAGGGCATCAGCGGTGACGAGGTTCTTCCCCGGAACATGAACAATGTTAAAAGAAAAACGCAGCAGTCTGAGGCGGAATCTCAGAATGCGTGGAGGTAGGTCATCCAGGCCTCTTGTGCTCAGGAGAGGAACCAGGGGTTTGTGATCCGTGATCAGAGTGAACTGCAATCCCCTGAGATAAGATGAGAGTCTCTCACATGCCCATGTTGCAGCAAGCGCCTCCTTTTCTATCTGCGCATAACGTCTCTCTGTGTCTGTGAGTCCTCTTGAGATATATGTCACTGGTCGTACGAGCCGTCGGACTGTTTCTGATTAAGAACAGCTCCAATACCGTATGGCGACGCATCAGCTGCAACTCTTGTATCCGCTGAGTTAGAGTACTGAGCGAGCACTTCGGGAGAGCTTAGTATCGCTTTTAGTCTCTGAAACGCTGTCTCCTGTGGCTCCGCCCATGTCCAGTCATTTCTCTCTTTTTGCAGGTCTTTTAGCGGTGTGGGGATTGTGGCTAATTGTGGCATGAACTTAGCGAGATAGTTGGCCATTCCCAAGAGACGGCGCACATCTTCCATATTCTGAGGCTGTGGCAGCTGTTGAATTGCTTTTACCTTGTTGGGATCAGCCTCAATGCCTTTTGCTGAAACTTTGTGTCCCACAAAGATAATTTCGCTTTTAGCAAACTCACACTTCTCGTTCAGAGTGAGACCTTCCCTCTGAAACTTTTGGAGCACACAATGCAACCTATGGTCATGCTCCTGCCTGTCTCTGCCATACACAAGCACATCGTCGGCATAACAAATCACACCTTCAAAATCTTCCAGCATCTGCGACATTCTCCTTTGGAAATGTTCTGGTGCCGACGCTATGCCAAAGGACGGCGGTTGAACTGAAACCTTCCAAAAGGCGTGATGAAGGTTGTGAGCGGCCTTGACTCTGGTGTCAGAGGAATTTGCCAAAATCCAGAACGGGCATCGAGCTTTGTGAACACTCTAGCATCCTTCATCATTGCTAGTGTTTGATCCACTGCTGGGAGAATATGACGTTCCCTTTTTACTGCTGCATTCAGGGGTGTGAGGTCCACACATATTCTGGGAGGCTTTTTTTACTGGTCTGGGGATCACAACAATGCCCGAACACCACTCCGTAGGCTCAGTGACTTTGGAGATAACTCCCATCTCCTCCATCCTGTGCAGCTCTGTTCTCACTGCATCTCTGAGGGGAAGCGGAACCCGTCGCGGGGCGGATAGGGCTACCGGTATGGCTCCCTGCTCTAGCTCAATGTGATATGGCTCCTTCAACATTCCTAAACCCTTAAACACATCTGGGTAAGCCGCCCTGAAATCTATCTCCGATTCAGTGACTATATTTACTCTATACACGAGGCCTAAAGCCTCACATGCAGGTCTGCTTAACAGTGGCTGAACTAGACCTGACACAGGGTAGACATCCTGTGATACACTGTGTCCTTTCACTACCAGTTGTGCCCCAAAGCAGCCTTTAACATTGAGTGGGTAACTGCCTGGCCCCAGTAGTGTCTTTTTAGGTTTCTGCAGCTTACCATCCCTATCTGGGCTGTATAGTCCCTCAGGAATAGACATAACATCTGCCCCTGTGTCAAGTTTAAAGTCTGTTTTCCCCATTTAGCTTGACCTTTTGCATCCAGGGCTGTGACCTCACCGTCCCCACTTCTCCCAGGAACACACAATCCTCACTGTCCGTATCTTTTAGACTTTCCGTCACTTCTCGTACCCTTGCAGCATTACTGCGACAAACTACAGCAAAATGTCCTTTCCTCAAACATTTTCGGCACTGTACTTCTCTAGCTGGGCAATCTTTCCATGAGTGCTTGTTCTTGCGGCCACAGAGGCCACATTCCTTATCACTTTGCTTGGGTGGCCTTTGTTCTTTCTTCTGCCGTGTCTGTGTTTTCCCTCTTTTCATGCTTGTTCTTATAGTATCCATGTTCAGTGTTTTCCCTTCTGCAGAGCTGCTGTGAAGTATTAATTGTTATTTCTTTACAGATTCGCTCTGCTTAACTTTCTGAATGGCTTTAGCAAGAGTTAACTCTGAGTCCATTTGTAGCTGCTCGGACAGTCTTTTGTCTCTTATGCCAACTACAACTCTGTCCCGTATAAGTTCATCTTTGAGCACTCCAAATCCACAGTTTTCTGCAAGTTTATGTAGAGCTGTGATGAATGATTCTGCACTCTCACCCTCTTGTTGCCGTCTGGAATTAAACTGTGCTCTTTCAAAAATGACATTATGTTTTCCAACATAATGCTTCTCAAATGCCTCTTTAACAGTTGCATATTTCTTTTTCTCTGCATCACTCAGTGGTAAGACAGCCAAAACATCGTCAGCAGCATCTCCCATCGCGTACAGAAGTGAGTTGACCTGATATTCATCAGGCTTATTGTCGAGAGCGGTTGCAATACGAAACCTTTCAAACCTTCTGATCCACTTTGGCCATTCAGCAGGATGAGAAAAGTCAAATGTCTCTGGGGGAGTTATTTGTACCGTGGTCACCATCGTAATGCGTGGATCTCTGGCTGCTTCGTGTCCAGAATCCGAACTGTCCGGTGAGCCGACCACATCTCCCTCCACCTACATGTAGGCCCGTGCTTAACAGGGCGCACCCACCTCGTAGCTAGCGCGGGTGTCCGTCGTGGCTGCGTTTCGCCTGCCTGTCGGTCATTTTCGGGTTGCGACTGCACGAAAACTTTCGCAAGTTAATTACACTGCACTGCACTCAAAAATACGGTGGAGGCAGTTCGTACTCTCTGACACCATGTACAAACAGGACACCCGAGTCTCTTCTGTCTCGTGGAACCCCAGCCGTCTTTATTCAATACCCGGAAGTTCATACAACATCCGTCGAACAGCATTGTGGGAACAGTAGTCTCCCGCTACACAGACTTCTTATTCACCCTAGGGACACAAAGTAGTCCTGCACCCTGAGAATGTGAAGCCAGGGCCGGTACGTAAGGTCTAATTAGGTCAATTAGGTCAGGTAAGTAGGAGTTGCCAGTCTGTGAACAATTTTAAAGGCTAGTAGCAGAACCTTAAAATCTGATCTCACAGGGTCAGGAAGCCAGTGAAGAGACGCCAAAATGGGTGTAATGTTGCTCTTTTGAAATAATGGACTTGCATTTTTACGTAATATTACATCTGTGACATAAAATAATCTTTAAATGACCTCAGTGAGAATATCATGAAATCATTTACTGTGGTATTTTCTGAGGCAATATATCAGCCAGCAACATTTGTTATCCTGACAGGTGCACAGAATGTCTTTGAGAAATTTTAATCACAAATGAACATTTGCCCAAACTAAGATTGAAAATGCATCTCCTGTCCCAGTTCTTACCACTGTCACGTGTGTTCTTGCTCTGGGGTTGGTAAGGTTAGACCTTACTTGTGTGAAGCGCCTTGAAGCAAATTTGTTTTTGATTTGGCACGATATTATTATTATTTTATCATTCTGAATATCTACACACTGTATGAGTCATAATGATGATGAATATGTGAATAGGCTGGCATTTATTAACTCTTTAATTGATGATAATTGCTGCATGACCATTTATGCTAAATGGGAGACACGAATGCTGATATTTCTGTTCATGTTTCCTCCTTTGCCAAGCGAATGATCAGGATGTGTGAAGAAATAATCTGGTTCTATCTACTCAGGTGCTTCTACCTGCAGACAGCTTGATCATCTGCTATGGACTGCAGATAATCATTCAAAGCTTGGGACTATGAAAGTGCTGTAGGAGGCGACCACAACTAATCATTGTCCCACTGAGTTCACACTTGACACTGTCAGTCTCCCTGAGATAATGAGGGAGGATAATAGGATGTATTATTTTATTGTGGGAGATCAGATGGACTCTTGAGCAAAGCACATGTCCCTATGCATGCCATTCTATGTTCCAGTGTCAACTGTAATGACACCTCTCACTGTGATGACCTCTGTGAATTGTACCATTGTACTGTGTTTGCCTTATCAGAGGCCAGCAGACCTCGACTCACTCTCTTTAGTAAAGCTAAAAACACCAAGCCTGGCTGGAACAGGTATGTACTGGCCCCCATGCAGAAGTCAAGCGGCCCATAAGGCCTGGGTAATTGCCGGCAGACCTAAGCAGGGGCCTGTTCTAGAACACAAAAAGGTAACCAATACTAGATACAAATATGCAGTGTGCTTTCTTGGCAAGCACGAGCAAGCCTTGAGAGCTGACTGTATGGCTGGAAAGCTGCTTGACAGTAATGTTGGCGGCTTCTGGAAAGAGGTGAAAAATATAAACAGCACTGCCATGTAACACTGAGGGTGTATCTGGTGGAGAAAATCTAAGTGAACTATGGAGGCAGCCGTACACTGCACTGTTCAACTGTGTCCGAAGCGAGCCGTACTGTACAGACAACACAGAGGAGGAAGTGGTACACATCAGCCCCTATGAGACGAGCTGACAACAAAGCATGTGGCATGGATAATATTACTGCAGAGCAGCTGAAGCTTGCCAGCCCGAGGGCTGCCGTGCTGCTGTCCGTCTGTCTTACAGGGTTGGTAACGCATGGCCAGATGCTTTGCTGACAGTTATTCTAGTACCTGTCATTAAAGACAAGGCTAGGGAAGGAGTATGGACAATTATCCACCTATCACCCTCGACAGCATACTGTCTAAGGTGCTACAAGTTCAATTTATTCTTTGTCCTTCAAAGGGCAATTTATGTGCAGCAGGAGTACACATACATAAAAACATTATAAAACATACAACGCAAACCACACACACCAATAAAACAGGACAACTGCACATATAAAAGAAGTACTAACCAAGCAGCCTTAGGAATAAATAAATACAGAATCAGCATATACCCAAAATGGACCACAGCTACCGCCTCCTGTTATTAGAGTTTAAGACTCGAACAGAGAGGGGGAGAAAAGAATTCCTCTATCTTTGTTTTTCGACCCACCCGGGGTTCTAAAACACAGGCAGATGGTACCAATTTGTATTCAGCAAACAAAGGATGTGTCA
Source organism: Thalassophryne amazonica (assembly GCF_902500255.1). Taxonomy (NCBI): domain Eukaryota; kingdom Metazoa; phylum Chordata; class Actinopteri; order Batrachoidiformes; family Batrachoididae; genus Thalassophryne; species Thalassophryne amazonica. The sequence continues at coordinate 822,467 of NC_047106.1, forward strand.
GTGGTAGAAAGTGTAATAACTGACAAAGTTGGGGCACCACAGACAACCAGTTGGACTTTAAGAGCGAGCACAGTACTGACTTATGTATTTATGCATTAAAAGAAGCAGTAGAGAAGTACAGAGGGCAGGACTCAAAAAAGTTGGCAGGCTTTACTGATGCCTCCAAAGCATTTGACAGAGTCAACCCTCACAAGCTCTCAAGCTGAAGCATCAGGGTGTTCCAGGTAGCATCATGCGTATCCTGGCATACTGGTAGGACAGGCAGACTATGCAGGTAAAATGTAGTTTGTCCTCTTCCCTTTAGAGTTGGCAATGGCAGGGATGAGAATGGGCAAAGAAAAAACTGTGACAATCAGCGGGGGCTGGGGGGTCGCCATAGGCCCCCAGCAGAGTCCAGGGGCAGCACCCTGGTGGGGGCCCAGAGGGTTTGAGCATTTTAGAAGCATTCAGGGCCACCTAAAGAGACCTAATTCCACGATTTTCCATTTGATGTTTTTTGTATGTTGGGCTTTGTGGAAGTCTGACTGTAATAACAGAATCTGTCTGTGTCGACCTTCTTTCAGTGATACCTGCCTCATGCTGTAGCACATGTACTTCTTAGAAATGACACAGCATTGGACAGATATAAGTGTCTTTCCTGAACCTGCAATGAGCTCTGAAATATAATGAAACTTCATACAAGTATGTGTAAATTATTTAAAGAGATTAAAACTTATCAAAACATTTGTGGTATATTATTGCCCCATAATAAATTCCTAATCACACCCTGTGAGTTTTTGCAGCCCGACTGTTGATGTCAGTCAGCAGGAAAACCCCCACAAACAGCAAGGTCTCATTAAATAACACACATCCTGAGCACCAGCTGTACCGCAGTCTATGGAATTCACCAAAATAAAAATAAAATTGATTCAGGCCGATTTCAGCATGCGGGCAAAATTATTTTGTCATTTTTGTATGGTTTATCTATTAAAGAGTAAATAAACGGAAGGAAATTGATTGTAAATCCTGAAAGACGTTTCTGTAGGAAGTATTTTAGCCATAAGGTCCAGTGAGAGGGGGAAATGTGGCTTTTTAAAGACATGAAAGACACTGGACTCATCAAGATTTAGTGCTGCTATAACGGACTGATGCAGCAGGGTGGCAGCAATGGAACAATAAGCATGCCAACTGTTGTTATAAGCCACAAAAGAAGAAGAAGGGTCCATTTGTTTTCTCCACACACATTTTCAGAAAAACTGTGTTTTGTGTCCAAGGTTGGGTAGGATCACTTTGAAAGAATACATGTGGATTACATGTATGTATGTACATACAACTGGATTACTTGTAATATGATTACTTTTGGATTACATTTCAAAGTAATCCTACCCAACCTTGTTTATGTCAAAATAAAGCCATAAAATACATGTTTTTAAATAAACAGAACGTGGAAACAAAGTTTGATGAAAATCCTACACAAACGCTGGTTTTGCAGCACTGAATTTCAGTTCAGTACGTGCACAGTATAAATACCTGTGCCACACTTAAAACTTTCAGTGACTGTAAACACATTTTAACTGCATGAATAAAATTATTGGACACACACAGCTGAGCCCTGGTGTTCGCCTCGCTGACCGGGGTCAGGAGCTCAGCGCTCCCCCTCAACGGTATGAGTAGGGCTTTACCAGGCAGCTCAACCTTGTGGACAAAGTCACAGAGTCTTGTCTTTGTCCACAACCACCTCCTGCTCCAAACACGTTCACTCAACACCATTTTTTTCGTCAGGATCTGCCCCAGCCTGGGGTTCATGTCAGGGTTTTCCCCTTATTTGGTCTAGGCTTCCACTGAGGGTTTATAGTTTTACTTTTATATTATTATATATGGTCATGTAAGTCTTGGTGTGGTTCTGTTCGTTTCTGTACTCGACTCGACTTGCCACCTTAGTTTTAGTTTCACCCCTGTTTTGTTCGTGTGTTATTATGGTTAGTCAAGCACGTCACATTTTGCACAGTTGGTTTTTTCTGTCATTTAATTGTCTTGCCCCAGTTCACGTTGCTTTTGCCTTACTGCACTCTCTGCACTTACCTTGTCTTCCCTGGTCACGCCCCTTCCAGCACTGTCTGCACACCTGTCATTTCACACTCTGATTCTTTCACTAGTATTTAAGTCCTCACAGTCTCACAGTCAATCGCCAGATTGTTGCATGTTGCAGTTTACAGCCTCACGCCTTTGTCCTGTTTTGCCTTGTAATATTTCTGACCTTGCCTGTGTTACAGACGTCCGCCTCGTCTTATCCCTGAACTCTAGTCGTTTTTACTTTGCCTCTGCCTCAGCCCTGTGAACTCCTGTCGCTGTGTATTTGGAACTGTGCTTGTTTTTGGACTCCGCCTCAGCTTGCTACCTACCTGTACCCCCACTATGTTGACTGATTTCCTGTGTACCGACCTATTGCCAGCTTACCAGATAAAGTTATTTTTCTACTCCAACACCTGTGTCTGTGAGTCTGCATTTGCCTCCTACAACTTTCAGGGTCAAGCCACCACGAACCATGACATTTTACGCCACTGTCGATGGTCCTTTAACGCGGTCCTTTGTCCTCTCTCTGTAATTTTGGCCATGTTACAGACGCAGCTTGACAAACCAAACTTGCAGGAACTCAAATGTCCCGTCCGGGTACTTTCAGTGACTTCAGATTTACAGAGATTCTGATTGGCTGAAAGTTCCCTGTTGTAGAAAAAGTAACCAATGACATTGCCCGATTTAGCTTGCAGTTTTGGCAGTGCTATTATGGTCCCGTGCATATGAAGAAAGATTTAATTACGACCCACCCAAAATTTTTCTCAGTGATTTACACTGATCTCAGAAATGGCCCAGAAACCCAGAAAACTCTGAAATCCATGGATCCATGGAAAATTCTCATCCCTGTGAATGATCTTCTGCTTGCAATGGATTTGGATACCACTACAGCTCTGGTGCTGTTAGATCTCAGTGCTGTGTTTGATACCATGGATCATCATATTTCTACTTGATAGGCTGGAAAATCATTTTGGGATTACTGGGAGTGCCCTTGCATGGCTGACATCATACTTGACCAGTCGTTCTGTGTTTTGTACAGTAACACTACCTCTAACCTTAGTGACATGAAATTTGGGGATCCACAGGGCGCTGTACCACCCACCCAAAATTTTTCTCAATGGATTTACACTGATCTCAGAAATGGCCAGAAACCCAGAAAAACTCTGAAATCCATGGATCCATGGAAAATTCTCATCCCTGTGAATGATCTTCTGCTTGCAATGAATTTGGATACCACTACAGTTCTGGTGCTGTTAGATCTCAGTGCTGTGTTTGATACCATGATCATCATATTCTACTTGATAGGCTGGAAATCATTTTGGGATACTGGGAGTGCCCTTGCATGGTTGACATCAATACTTGACCAGTCATTCTGTGTTTTGTATCAGTAACACTACCTCTAACCTTAGTGACATGAAATTTGGGGATCCACAGGTACCCATCTTAGGCCCCGTGCTTTTCCGCCTTTATATAGCACCCCTGGGCACATCATGCAGGGTTTTGGAATTACCTTTCACTGCTATGCTGATGATATTCAGTTATACATGCCAATAACTGCTGGTAATCTCATTCACATAAAATCCTTAGAAGATTGCCTTGCAGCAGTGAGAAGTTGGATGTCTAGAAACTTCCTACTTTTAAACTCTGATGAGACTGAAATGATGGTTTTGGTCCAGTGAGGCATCGACTTCAATTTGACCAGCTAACGCTTAGCCTAGGCTCGTGTGTCATATATCACACTGACAAAGTGAGGAACCTTGGGGTAATTTTTGATCCTACGTTGTCCTTTGGCCTCCACATTAGAAATACTACAAGGACTGCTTTCTTCCACCTGTGACAGCATTAGGGGTATCCAACTGGTTCAAAATGCTGCAGCCAGACTTTTGACAGGAGCAGAAAGTTCAACCACATTACACCATTTTAGAGTCTCTTCACTGGCTTCCTGTCCCTGTGAGATCAGATTTTAAGGTTCTGCTACTAACCTATAAAACTGTTCACGGACTGGCACCTCCCTACCTAGCTGACCTAATTAAACCCTGTGTTCTCAGGGTGCAGGACTACTTTGTGTCCCTAGGGTGAATAAGAAGTCTACGGGTCATAGAGCTTTCTCATTGTGCCCTGTTCTGTGGAATGATCTCCCTGCATCAATAAAACAGTCAGATTGTGTGGAGACTTTCAAGTCCAGACTTAAGACGCACTTATTTTCCCTTTCGTATGGCTAGCATACTGGTATAGTATGTTACTGTGCTTTTTACTCTTTTAATTCATTTTATTAGTAAACGGAGCGTGCTGCGGCCTCAACTTTTTCTAAATTCTGGGTCTTTTAGTGAAACTTAGGGCTAGTGGCCGGTAATCACCTTAGTATTTCTTCTGTTTTTCTTGTTGCTTAATGCTGACAAATTATACAGTATTTGTTGTCTTTCTCATGCCTGATTCTGTTTTTTCTCTTTTTGAGGTGTGGCTCCATCCAGAGTTGGGTGTAGTGTCTTCTTCTGCAGGTTTCCCATCCTGTGCACCAGCATGGACGCCCAAAGTTTCCTGTATTTTCATTTTGTCATTGGTGTCTGTATCATGGCCCAAGCAGAGAGTCACCCATTTGAGTCTGGTCTGCTTGAGGTTTCTTCCTCAAATTATCAGAGGAAGATTTTCTTACCACTGTCACCTGTGTTCGTATGATACGATACTCAGGGGTTGAATTAGTACGTGCATGTGCTAGTTTGTGCACGTATTATTCAAGTGGTGCACATAATTTTATACTGCACTAGCACTGGTGCGAGAAACTTTATCATACTTACAACTTTATAGTTTTATCAACTATAAGCACCTGTAGAATGAACCAATAAAGGAATAAATAAGAAAAAAAAAACAATTTCCAGTGTGTTGTCTTCGTCTTCCCTGCGTTTTATGACTCTCACATGGAGCGAGTTGTTGTGCTCTATTTGTTGTGGAAAGCTGACAAACGTCACCAGCAGCGCTGTCCCTGGGTTTACAACATCCTTATGAGATGTTCCCAATTCGAGGAGTTTCATTATTTAACTAGGGCTACCACGACTAGTCGACTAGTCACGACTATGTCGACTATTGGTACCATCGGCAACTAATTTAGTAGTCAACGAGTCATTTACTTTATTTAAGTCTTTGTTTTTCTCTCAATTCATAGTTTTAGGCAGCGAGCCGTCCTGCCATCATTTGGACGTTCAAATTTTGGGAAAGACGGTCGACTTGTTCAAAGGCGCCTAAAATGCGCAGTTTACAGATGGAGCTGTCGGTGTGTGTGTGTGTGCGCCCGCACAGAGTCCACTAGCTGTAGACTGCAGCGAGGGAGGGAGATTCTGAATGGAGGCACGAGCATTATTCTGCTGAGAACCATCAGTACGCGTGAGACAGTGAGGGGGAAGCAGCGAGAGAGGATTTTAACCCGAGTGAACATGTTAAAAAAAACAACAAAACCAAACCGTGGAGCTGCCTTTACTTCTCTTTCCACTTTCTCCACCCGCGTGGTTCTGATGGCACCAACCTGTTCACACCATGTGTGCATCGTATACTGAATTTATGTAATCATGAGATGAAATAAACAGTCAAATATCCTTAAAACATCCTTAAAATGAGAATTATATAAATGAACTGAGCAAAAATTACGCATACACGGGTTAAAAAAACCCTGTTGTGGAGAAGCTGTGCAGTGATGTTCAGAGGCACAGATAAAATAAAGCAGGTGAGAACTATGTACTTTAACAGCTGTTATTTTCCAAAGGTATTTATTTGTTCAATCTTAAGCTTAATTTAGTGTTCAAGCACAAAACGGACTGATGAGGAGAAAAAAATGACTTTTAAAAATGACTTCATCACACTAAAATGAAATGGAGTCAGAATAAAAATACAAGCTGCTGATTTTTGTTATTTTTCAAAGTTATTATAAGCTGTAGCTATATGTTTTATTCATTTCAAAGTGAGTTACCTCTTATTTTATTCTGATTTATTTATACAAAAATATGGGGAGTCAAATCAGTCTGCATTGTTCTGTCCAGGTTATATCAAAGTTTGCCTGCACGTCTGTGTATTTTTTCCTTCTTTATAAGAGTTTGGTGTTTGCATTTGCTCCATAGTTTTAAAACACAAAAAATGTTCACACTTTTCTTTAAAGCAGTTCTGTAATTTCAGAAATGCAACAAAACAACCACAAATCAGAAAAAGTTGGGACTATAAGTAAAATGAAGAGAAAAATAAAAATGTTGCACTATTTCCAGTTTTCCACTCACAGAAGTCAAACATTCTTCCAGAGTTGTGTCTTGTGGCTTCCCTCACTTGTCTCCTTCCAGAATGGACATTTCGTTTTTGAGAACTGCCTACCTGACACAGATTTACTATAAAGTACCACACTGTTTGTATTTCTGAATGGTTGATGTAAATGAAGTCTAACAAATAGTCACTGATTTGGAAATGTTCATGTTTTCATCCCCTGACGTTTCTCGGAAAATGGTGCAGGCCTTAATTTAGGAAATTACATATGATCTGACGTCAACTATCAAAATAGTCATTTGTGGCATCCCTACAAATAACTGGAGATGCAGGAGCTCCAGTTTGTGGACCTCCTGCCCCGTTCACGCGAGCACATGTAAACAAAGAAAAGAAAAAACTGGCTGCCGCTTCGGTTCCTCGCTCTCTCTCCCCCTCAAACTCTGTCATAATTATGTTATAAACCAGTCACCATTTGTTTTATTATACATCTGTGTAGTTAATAAATAAATAATCTTCACGGATGATTTGTTTGCGCGTGCACGTGGAAAAAAAAAAAAAGTCTGCTGCTGCTGCTCTCCCCTCAAACTCTCCCCGAGAGGAAGTGTCTGACACATCAGAGGAGTTTTAAAGTGGAGATGACACTTCAAAAATTAGGGAAAAACTGATATAAATAGCAAATATACATACAGTATAGTAAGTTGAAAGTGTTTTTATTCATTATCACTGAAAAATAAAGTTTGTACAGCTTCTCAAAAGTGTGTTTAGTGGAAAGCGCGCTTGCAGCGCTCCTTCAGTGGTCACGTGATGCCGTGACATCACAGAATGGAGAATCCCGTCTTTGTCTGTTCGATTGACAACAAGAACAGATGGACCTCAGCATGGACAGTGATGAGATCAAGAACTTTTCTGACTCCTCTTCAAGTGTGGATTATTTCTGACTCGGATCCTGAGATTGTCGCAGCAGTGATTAGACCCTGCAGATTGGAGCCGTATTTTTCGGACGAACATTCAAACCAGGAGCATTCTGACAGTGAAAATAATGCAGACGGTGTTTATGGTGGAGCCGAAGCAGAAGCAAGAGACGTGCCAATTCCGATGGATTTTGAAAGGCTGCAGAATATGGAATGGTGAGGGAGGCTTTGATTTTTGTTGCTGCTGTTTATAACACTCTAATTATTGTATAGCATTTTCGATTCGAGCGTCTGTTTACCGCCTTTGTTATTGTTCTGGAGCCGCGATAGTGTAGCTATTACTTGCGGACCACCGTCATTACCTTTGGGTTTTTGCCGTTTTCGAGTGCCTGGCATTGCATTCATCTGTGTTTAGTTACGTTATTTTCATGAAAGAATAGGAAATAAACGGTGAAAGTTTCGAAAAAGATCGCTGAAAACAACAGTGAACATGCCGGCGCTGTGTTTACGTGCCGGCGCCGTGTTTACTATGTAAGTTCTTTGACCATTTCAAGATTATTGTGAACATATTATTTGGTGTTGACATTTTATGTGTTCCTGTGAGCAGTGAGAACATGGAGACGGTAGAGGAAAGTATCTGCTGTCGGGAGCAAATGCGTGTGTGTGCGAGCGGCAGCCTGACATTTGGTGCATCGCACAACACCGCGGCTTTCCATCAATCTGCCTGGACTTGAAAAGGCTAAAACCTTCTGCACTTGTGTTTGTACAATATGCTGCGACACACTGGTCAGGCATATCAACAAACAAGTCCCTGAGAGCTGTGTTTAATCAAAGTTTCTGCCGCTAAACAAAGTGTAAACAACGGCCGGCAGGCGCGCAAGCCAGTACGGTCTACACGTAGTGACGTATTTTAGGCTTGGTGCTCAGCGGGAAGCTGATCACGGGGCGTGCACATTTTTCAGTAGCGGGACGTTCAAATGTTATATATAACGGGAGAACCGTGTACACTTTCCTAAAACATTTAGGTTGACCGAATTATATAACCGTTGTTACATGTAATAAGACTATGTTGTCTTTAAGTGTCATATCCACTTTAAGGTTGATATAAGACTGACTTTTGGTTGTGAAAATGCAACAAATTTTTTTGTTACTAGCACCAGTGCAAGTAGGTTAAAAATGTATTTCGACCCCTGATACTTTATTGTCCCCAAAGGGAAATTTGTCTTGGACTTCAAGTGCTCTGCAAACATTTCTGTCTCAAAAATCAATAAATACAAAAAAAACAGTACACTGCTTGCATGCCTGTGGAACATTAATCAGCATTCTGCACATTTCCCATAATCCATCCATCCATCTTCTACCGCTTAGTCCAATTAAGGGTCGCGGGGGGCTGGAGCCTATCCCAGCAGTTATAGGGCGTGAGGCGGGGTACACCCAGGACAGGATGCCAGTCTGTCGCAGGGCCACAAATAGACAAACAAACAGACACACCCACACGTACACCTAAGGACAATTTTAAAGATTCCAATCCACCTAACCCGCATGTCTTTGGATGTGGGAGGAAACCGGAGCACCCGGAGGAAACCCACGCAAACACTGGGAGAACATGCAAACTCCACACAGAATGGCCACTGGAATTGAACCCATGACCTTCTCGCTGTGAGGCAACAGTGCTAACCACTAAGCCACCGTGCTGCCCATTTCCCATATATAATTTACAATTAAAACAGCATAATAAAACAAATAAAAACCAGATTAAAACAGATAAGTTAAAGTACACACCTTGTCCACATGCACATACACACACTCATGCACTGTGAATGTGCATGTGTACTTCTTGCTCTGGGGGTTAGTAAGGTTAGACCTTACTTGTGTGAAGTGCCTTGAGGCAACTTTGTTGTGGTTTGGTGCTATATAAATGAAATAAATTGAAACTGAAATAAATTGAAATTGAAATTTTAAGCATAAATGAGACGATACGTGGTGACGCATTGAAATGACAGACACACAGTGAACGCATCAGCTAGCAGCTCATGTAGCTGCAGCGTTCTGATCGCTTCCGTCTTTTATTATGAAATAATGCTGAATTTACGTGGAATGTTGTAGAAAAGCTTCAGATATCTGTGGCTTAAACAGATGATGACTGGAGGCAGTTTGAAGCAGAAAGGAAGTGATAATCAGTGAGCCGCGGCTGACGCATGTGCAGTGAAGACAGGGGGACCAATTTTTAGGGAGGACTGTTCAGTCTGCGACACTGGTCTGGGATTCTCACCTATCACAGAGAATGAAGTCGGTGGTTCCGGTCGGACCCACAGACCCGGTCTGGGATTCTCACCTAGCACAGAGAAGATGAAGCCGGTGGTTCCGGTCGGACCCACAGAACCGGTCTGGGATTCTCACCTAGCACAGAGAAGATGAAGCCGGTGGTTCCGGTCGGACCCACAGACCCGGTCTGGGATTCTCACCTAGCACAGAGAAGATGAAGTCGGTGGTTCCGGTCGGACCCAAAGAACCGGTCTGGGATTCTCACCTATCACAGAGAAGATGAAGTCGGTGGTTTTGGTCGGACCCACAGACCCGGTCTGGGATTCTCACCTAGCACAGAGAAGATGTCATCTGTGGTTCCGGTTGGACCCACAGAACCGGTCTGGGATTCTCACCTAGCACAGAGAAAATGTTGTCTGTGGTTCGGTCGGACCCACAGACCCGGTCTGGGATTCTCACCTATCACAGAGAAGATAAGTCGGTGGTTCCGGTCGGACCCACAGACCCGGTCTGGGATTCTCACCTATCACAGAGAAGATGTCATCTGTGGTTCTGGTCGGACCCACAGAACCGGTCTGGGATTCTCACCTATCACAGAGAATGAAGTCGGTGGTTCCGGTCGGACCCGGTCTGGGATTCTCACCTATCACAGAGAAGACGTCGTCTGTGGTTCCGGTCGGACCCACAGAACCGGTCTGGGATTCTCACCTATCACAGAGAAGATGAAGTCGGTGGTTCCGGTCGGACCCACACCCGGTCTGGGATTCTCACCTAGCACAGAGAAGATGAAGCCGGTGGTTCCGGTCGGACCCACAGACCCGTCTGGGATTCTCACCTACACAGAGAAGATGAAGCCGGTGGTTCCGGTCGGACCCACAGACCCGGTCTGGGATTCTCACCTAGCACAAAGAAGATGAAGTCGGTGGTTCCGGTCGGACCCAAAGAACCGGTCTGGGATTCTCACCTATCACAGAGAAGATGAAGTCGGTGGTTTTGGTCGGACCCACAGACCCGGTCTGGGATTCTCACCTAGCACAGAGAAGATGTCATCTGTGGTTCCGGTTGGACCCACAGAACCGGTCTGGGATTCTCACCTAGCACAGAGAAGATGTCATCTGTGGTTCCGGTTGGACCCACAGAACCGGTCTGGGATTCTCACCTATCACAATCAGAGCTGTGACTCTTTAAAATAAACACCCACTCACTGCATAAAAAAATCAATAATAATAATAATGTTAAATGACTGTTTTTGAGCTGCACCACACCATGCAGTAAAGAACAGAGCGCATTTCCACAGAGGCAGAAAATAGCACTGAACTGGTTTAATAGCAAGTATGAACGAACACTGAAAAAGGCTGAGTACGTGCATATTTCGGGCGTATTTAAATGAAATACAATGCTGCAATGAGCAGCTCTACGAATACGCCACTGTGACAGGGGCTTAATGTCTTCTATTTTTTTCTCAAAATAATCCAGGAAATCTTGTGCTGTAAAAGGAGAGCGAACTACAGGTGGTTGTCCATGTATAAGTGTTGCCACCGTGTCGAACAAGAACTTTGAATTATGCTTGTTTTTGTTGATCAAATCAGAGTAATAGGTCCACTTTGTAGCCAGTAATGCATGCTTATAGTCTAAGATAGCATCACGCCACACAAGGTGGAAAACGTCTAATTTTGAACTACGCCATTTCCGTTCTAGACCGCTTGCCTTATGCTTGAGGTCACGCAGGTAATCACTGAACCAAGGTGACTGCGATTTGGGGGGGGTGGTTTTAACACAGGTGGTGCAATCATGTCGAGTGTAGTTTTGAGCACTGAGTTTAAACTATCCACAAGTCTGTCTACTGATTGGGTATTTGCCAAATGTGAAGCTAAGACATCAGGCAGTCTAGCTTCAAGTTGTCTTAGTTGAGGAGTTGATGCATTGCCGTAGTGATATATAAGGTTGTTGTTCCACTAAACACGGCAGCGAAACTGTCAACTTAATAAGTGAGTGATCATACACCACTGATGTAAGAGGCATGATGTCAATATTCGTGACAGCATACCACGTGCGAGAACCAGATCCAGGTATTTCCACTAATGTGCGTCGGTCCTAAATGCATTGCTGAAATCCTAATGCATCCACAATTTCCATAAATGATTTGCAGAGGGGATCAGAAGGCTTATTTATATGAACATTAAAGTCACCAATGATCAGAATGTTATCTGCACTAGTTGACAAGTTAGAGATGAACGCACCAAATTCATCTAAGAATTCAGATATGGGCCAGGAGGCCTATATACAGTGACAAAGTAATACAAACTGATTTTTATACTTCTGACCTTGGCAATGCATAATATCCTGAGCAGAGTGGAGAATCAGATTCTCAAATGAGTTATATTTGTGACCCCCAACAGCTAATAAGCTAAACCTAGCTTTATAAATAAGAGCAACACCCCTGCCTTGCTTCGCATCACGAGGGACATGACTAAATGTATATGCTGGTGGGCAGGCCTCATTTAAGGGGAGGAAGCCAGGTTAAGGGAAGCCAGGTTTCACATAACCCAATCATAACTAAGTGATAATCAATAATTTGATCATTGATCAACAATGATTTTGAGGATAGTGATCTTATGTTAATGAGACCCAGACTAAGGACCTCAGTGGGGTTAACAGTTGAACTGTTTGGGTTTAGGGGTGGTTCCAGAGTAGCATATATAAGATACCTAGAAGTAGGTTTAGGTTTGAGACATTCCACGCACGTTGTAGGTAGCAGACACAAATCTTTGCTATTGCTGGAACAACCACTGGCCATCCTCAATTTCAACATCATCCAATGTAGTAATGGGTATTAAGATTGGAAAGCATATCCCTCTATGATTTTTATGGACACGTCTACGGACGCAGGCCACTGTCTCAACTTGTTGAATTTCCCTCCCTGGCAGATAAACTGCACTATCACCATAGTGGATTTTCTGCACTAATTTCCCAGCTAAACTAATGGATTCCACACCCACATTTGTCATAACCTTGCAGGGTCTCTAATCACCTGCTCTGTGGCCTGCTGTAAACCCTAATGTTTACCCTCCCTGTAGAGCTCTATCTATGTTCGCAGAAAGATGGCGGCGCCTTCCCCAGTAAGATGGAGGCCGTCCGGCATCAGCAAGCCACAGCGGCCCCAGAATGAAGGCCAGTTATCAATAAAGCTAAAGCCTTGCTGTCTACAAAACTGCGCCAGCCACCTATTTAACGATGTCAGCCTGCTAAATACCTCCTCAGTACCCCGTGAGGGGAGGGGACCAGAGACTATTAATTGATGCCAACACATCTTTCTGGCAAGGTCACAAGTCCTCTCTATGTCCATTTTTGTGACCTCTGAGTGCTTCATCCTGACATCATTGGTGCCAACGTGAATAACTATGTGACTATATCTCATAAGGGTGTGCAAAAAAAATCGATTACAAAACAAATATGGAGGAGAAGGAGATCCAAGCAGCACCGTCTTCACTAAAAGCTAAAATGTGGCGACATTTCGGCTTTTACCGAATGCCCGGAAAAACTGAGCTGGACATGACGCACACTGTGTGCAAGCATTGCAAAGCTAAGATAAAATACTTCGGGAACACGACAAATGCCCGAGCTCATATTACGAGGTACCACCCGGAGATGATCGACACGGAGCACAGTCAGCCGCCAGCTACTGACCAGCGCACACTCCAGTCCTTCAGAAAGCTCTCTACCAGCTCAGAGTGTGCTAAAAAAAATAATTCGGTCTATCGCTTGTTTCAAAGACCTAAGGTCCTACAGTGTGGTGGAGAACGAGGGATTATCTTCATGCTGCAGACAGCGGAGCCAGGCACACTATACCGTGCCGTTAATTTTTTCAACAGCTGTGCCACAGCTTTACGAAGAGACTAAAAGAAAGGTCGCTTGTGATCTAACCAAAACGACCAGAGTGGCACTAATATGCAATGTGTGGACATCAAGAGCAACACAGTCTTACATGACATTCACAGTTCACTACATAACTGATACGCGGCAGCTCGAATCCCGTGTTTTGCAAACTCGTATGATGCACAAGAGCCACACTGCAGCGAATATTAATGCCATGCTTCACTCCTCATTTGAAAGCTTGACTCTTAGTCTTGTCCATCCAAATTGAAAACGTTACGTAGCCGAAACATGTAAAGCAGGTAAAACAATCTTTCCTGTCTGACTAAAAGAACTGTTAAAATAGTAAGCGATTCTGCAACTAAAAAGCTAATTTAGCTGATAAACCTCAGGAGAGCACTTATGGCCCAGTCACACGGCACTTAACGAAGGGTGACGAAGCCCTGACGAAACAAGAAATCTGGACTTTCGTTGACTGTCGTTGGCATCGTTTAATCTTCGCGCAGCCTCGTTCCTGCAGCTGGCGCTTCGTCAGGATTTTTAAACTGTTGAAAAATTTGAATGAAGGACAACGAAAACCTCAATTCGTCTGTTTCATTTTGCTGTCGTCTTGACGTTTTTTAATCGTTTGTGTAGTTTTTGTCACGTTACTGTTTAATTCGACTTCGTTGGAGCAGCTGAACATTTTCACACAGCGCAGAAGCCGGTTTGTGAGCGCTGAGGCTGCTGCTGCGTTCATGTTCCGTTGGAAATTACAGGGCAAACTCAGCCTGCTTGCTTGGATTTATTTATCTGTGTGGGGGGGCAGCTTCAATGGGCTCAGGCACCTTACAGAGGCCAGAATTAATCTTTTGTGTGGATATAATTAATTATTTTGCCACAAGCAACTGTTGAATTTGAAACAACAAAAAAGTTGTGTAATTTCCGACGGTACTTGAATGCAGCGGCAGCAGCAGCTCCTGCGTGCGCTTATTATTTTTTATTAAATATAACAATATGAGTGTAGGAATGGACAATCCAGTACTCTGTACATGTGGCAACAGGTAGATGAATCAAAATGATGATATAAGAGCTGTTCTGGAAGGAAGAATTCACGTTGTGGAACAGTGATCAGCTGGTGGAATAACCGCACGTGAGTCAATGCACGCGTTCACACGCACTGATTAATTACTGCTCTGATATATTCAATCATCTTTACACTTATATTTATTCTCCCTTTTGACAGTTTTCTGTTATAAAGCAATATATATGTCTTACAGTGATACAGCAGTGACCAAAGCACACTTTTTTTTTAATTGGAGGAAAACGGAGCGCGCAGAGTGTCGACAGACAGTGTGGATTCTGATGATGATGGAGATGATCCCTCTTTTGTTTTGGACAAGGAACCAGAGCAGGTGGTCCACCGACGTGCGCACAGATCTCCACAGATTCTGTTTGCAGTTTCTCCAGCACTCGGCGCTATGAGCTCCGTCCAGCGCCGAGTGCTGAGCTGTGGCTCCAGGTGCATTTCGTTGAGATCGTGAGCTTCGGTTTTGTTAATTTCCTCTTTCGTCCCTTTTGTGCTCTTGCTTCGCAGACTGTTCGGTGATAAAAGGTCTTTCGTCCACCTTCTCTCAACGAATTGTAAGTTTTTACTTTTTCCCTTCGTTCAGGAATCGTCATGTGCCGTGTGACTGGGCATAAAGTCAAGTATTATTTTCACTCACTCGCCTCAGACAAATTTTTGCCCGTTGCTCAAACTCAATTTTGTGGTTTTGACTCACAAACTCTTGTCTGAATGGTATGGCGTTAGCATTTTTTAGCAGCTGGAAGCATCATCATAAGCTCCAATTAATGTATAATTACTGGAGGAAAAACGCAGCTCATGACTTTTAATGTCCACAACAAAGTAAACCATTAGAAAAACAACAGCGCAGTCCCCCAAAAATATGACTTTATAAACTCTTAAAGCCTAAAACAAATGAACCCTTCTTCTTCTTTGGAAAATATTGGCAACTTGCAAATCAACACGGTTCATTACCGCCACCAACTGTTTGGGCGTGGAACTGAAATGAACTGAATGAATGGACTCTGAAGTATGTTGTCAAAAATAACCTGGAACCTTCACCACATGAATAAAAACACTGATTTCTGGTCACTTCATCACTTTCAAACTTTCATCACTGTGACCAAAAACTCCCTCTGATGATTTGAGGAAGAAACCTCAAGCAGACCAGACTCAAAGGGTGAACCTCTGCTTGGGCCATGATACAGACACAAATTACAACAAAATTCACAAAACAAATAACTGAGGAGCATCTTTCATTGTAAACATTTTAAATACTTTTTCCGTACAGCTACTTGTAACATAGAACACAATTGCATTTCTGGTAAACGTTCTCTTTTACAGCCTAACGAACATTTATATAAGCCTGTATGCATACCATTAGCAGCTTTACATATCCAACCTTCCAACCAGATCTGGTAACCGTCCCAGTTGGTCTGAGGTGGCTCCTATTTCTCCTCAGAAAACCCCTGTCAGTTTCTACCTCATAAGATCTGGGAGCATTGGCAGGTCTAACTACTGCTCCAGTGATTCCTTCCGTAGTTATCCACACTTTCTGTCCTGTCTCCAGTTCTGGGAGCGGTCTGGCACGATGTCTCCGGTTATATTGCCATGCCTGCGCACCCCTCCCCTTCTCATCCTTCGTCCGAAAAGCCTGCAGATCGGGCCACTTGGGCATCAACTTGGCTGCGGACTGTGGAAGGGAGCTGCGCAGGTGTCTCCCCATGAGCAACTGCGCCGGTGAGAACCCGTGTTCCAGTGGGGTGGATCTGTAGACAAGCAGCGCCCTGCTGAAGTCACAGTCCTTTCTCTACAGATCTTTGATGGTACGAACAGCGCGCTCTGCCTCCCCATTAGCTTGGGGGTATCTAGGGCTGCTCGTGATATGTGTGAACTGGTACTCCTTAGCAAACAGTCTGAACTGGTCTGAAGAAAACCGTGGCCCGTTATCTGACACCACAGTCTCTGCAACTCCGTGTCTTGCAAAGGCCTCTTTCACTGCCTTAATAGTGACTTCTGCCGTTGTGTGCTTCAGTTCAGCTATCTCAATGTACCGAGAAAAGAAGTCAATAATCAGCAAATATTGTTTCTGTGACCACTCAAAAAGATCCATGCCAACTTTCTGCCACGGGCGGTCGGGAACAGGAGTTGGTAACATGGGTTCACGATTCTGTACCCTGTGCTTTTGACATATTTCACACCTGTCTACCATCTGTTGTATTTGAGTTGAGATGCCCGGCCACCACACAGCCTCTTTAGCTCTAGCCCTGCACTTTGAAATGCCCTGGTGGCCTTCATGGAGACATGCCAAAACCTCTGCTCGCAGAGGAGGTGGTATCACCAGTCTCTCTCCTTTCATGAGAAGATCCTGTGCTACATTTAAGTCCATTCTGTATTGCCAGTAATCCCTTAACTCTGGATGTAGTTTACACTTTTCTGGCCATCCTAACAAACAGTGATTTACCACCTTTTTGCACAGTTCATCTTTACCTTGTGCTAGTTTAATGTCCTCCAGCCTTTTGTCTGTGGCTGGAAGCTGGGATACAACACAGTCCACAAAGACGTCCACTTCCTTTTCCAGCTGAAGGTCTCCTGGAGAGGGCGGGCCCTCCAGCGGTGCTCGGGACAGGGCATCAGCGGTGACGAGGTTCTTCCCCGGAACATGAACAATGTTAAAAGAAAAACGCAGCAGTCTGAGGCGGAATCTCAGAATGCGTGGAGGTAGGTCATCCAGGCCTCTTGTGCTCAGGAGAGGAACCAGGGGTTTGTGATCCGTGATCAGAGTGAACTGCAATCCCCTGAGATAAGATGAGAGTCTCTCACATGCCCATGTTGCAGCAAGCGCCTCCTTTTCTATCTGCGCATAACGTCTCTCTGTGTCTGTGAGTCCTCTTGAGATATATGTCACTGGTCGTACGAGCCGTCGGACTGTTTCTGATTAAGAACAGCTCCAATACCGTATGGCGACGCATCAGCTGCAACTCTTGTATCCGCTGAGTTAGAGTACTGAGCGAGCACTTCGGGAGAGCTTAGTATCGCTTTTAGTCTCTGAAACGCTGTCTCCTGTGGCTCCGCCCATGTCCAGTCATTTCTCTCTTTTTGCAGGTCTTTTAGCGGTGTGGGGATTGTGGCTAATTGTGGCATGAACTTAGCGAGATAGTTGGCCATTCCCAAGAGACGGCGCACATCTTCCATATTCTGAGGCTGTGGCAGCTGTTGAATTGCTTTTACCTTGTTGGGATCAGCCTCAATGCCTTTTGCTGAAACTTTGTGTCCCACAAAGATAATTTCGCTTTTAGCAAACTCACACTTCTCGTTCAGAGTGAGACCTTCCCTCTGAAACTTTTGGAGCACACAATGCAACCTATGGTCATGCTCCTGCCTGTCTCTGCCATACACAAGCACATCGTCGGCATAACAAATCACACCTTCAAAATCTTCCAGCATCTGCGACATTCTCCTTTGGAAATGTTCTGGTGCCGACGCTATGCCAAAGGACGGCGGTTGAACTGAAACCTTCCAAAAGGCGTGATGAAGGTTGTGAGCGGCCTTGACTCTGGTGTCAGAGGAATTTGCCAAAATCCAGAACGGGCATCGAGCTTTGTGAACACTCTAGCATCCTTCATCATTGCTAGTGTTTGATCCACTGCTGGGAGAATATGACGTTCCCTTTTTACTGCTGCATTCAGGGGTGTGAGGTCCACACATATTCTGGGAGGCTTTTTTTACTGGTCTGGGGATCACAACAATGCCCGAACACCACTCCGTAGGCTCAGTGACTTTGGAGATAACTCCCATCTCCTCCATCCTGTGCAGCTCTGTTCTCACTGCATCTCTGAGGGGAAGCGGAACCCGTCGCGGGGCGGATAGGGCTACCGGTATGGCTCCCTGCTCTAGCTCAATGTGATATGGCTCCTTCAACATTCCTAAACCCTTAAACACATCTGGGTAAGCCGCCCTGAAATCTATCTCCGATTCAGTGACTATATTTACTCTATACACGAGGCCTAAAGCCTCACATGCAGGTCTGCTTAACAGTGGCTGAACTAGACCTGACACAGGGTAGACATCCTGTGATACACTGTGTCCTTTCACTACCAGTTGTGCCCCAAAGCAGCCTTTAACATTGAGTGGGTAACTGCCTGGCCCCAGTAGTGTCTTTTTAGGTTTCTGCAGCTTACCATCCCTATCTGGGCTGTATAGTCCCTCAGGAATAGACATAACATCTGCCCCTGTGTCAAGTTTAAAGTCTGTTTTCCCCATTTAGCTTGACCTTTTGCATCCAGGGCTGTGACCTCACCGTCCCCACTTCTCCCAGGAACACACAATCCTCACTGTCCGTATCTTTTAGACTTTCCGTCACTTCTCGTACCCTTGCAGCATTACTGCGACAAACTACAGCAAAATGTCCTTTCCTCAAACATTTTCGGCACTGTACTTCTCTAGCTGGGCAATCTTTCCATGAGTGCTTGTTCTTGCGGCCACAGAGGCCACATTCCTTATCACTTTGCTTGGGTGGCCTTTGTTCTTTCTTCTGCCGTGTCTGTGTTTTCCCTCTTTTCATGCTTGTTCTTATAGTATCCATGTTCAGTGTTTTCCCTTCTGCAGAGCTGCTGTGAAGTATTAATTGTTATTTCTTTACAGATTCGCTCTGCTTAACTTTCTGAATGGCTTTAGCAAGAGTTAACTCTGAGTCCATTTGTAGCTGCTCGGACAGTCTTTTGTCTCTTATGCCAACTACAACTCTGTCCCGTATAAGTTCATCTTTGAGCACTCCAAATCCACAGTTTTCTGCAAGTTTATGTAGAGCTGTGATGAATGATTCTGCACTCTCACCCTCTTGTTGCCGTCTGGAATTAAACTGTGCTCTTTCAAAAATGACATTATGTTTTCCAACATAATGCTTCTCAAATGCCTCTTTAACAGTTGCATATTTCTTTTTCTCTGCATCACTCAGTGGTAAGACAGCCAAAACATCGTCAGCAGCATCTCCCATCGCGTACAGAAGTGAGTTGACCTGATATTCATCAGGCTTATTGTCGAGAGCGGTTGCAATACGAAACCTTTCAAACCTTCTGATCCACTTTGGCCATTCAGCAGGATGAGAAAAGTCAAATGTCTCTGGGGGAGTTATTTGTACCGTGGTCACCATCGTAATGCGTGGATCTCTGGCTGCTTCGTGTCCAGAATCCGAACTGTCCGGTGAGCCGACCACATCTCCCTCCACCTACATGTAGGCCCGTGCTTAACAGGGCGCACCCACCTCGTAGCTAGCGCGGGTGTCCGTCGTGGCTGCGTTTCGCCTGCCTGTCGGTCATTTTCGGGTTGCGACTGCACGAAAACTTTCGCAAGTTAATTACACTGCACTGCACTCAAAAATACGGTGGAGGCAGTTCGTACTCTCTGACACCATGTACAAACAGGACACCCGAGTCTCTTCTGTCTCGTGGAACCCCAGCCGTCTTTATTCAATACCCGGAAGTTCATACAACATCCGTCGAACAGCATTGTGGGAACAGTAGTCTCCCGCTACACAGACTTCTTATTCACCCTAGGGACACAAAGTAGTCCTGCACCCTGAGAATGTGAAGCCAGGGCCGGTACGTAAGGTCTAATTAGGTCAATTAGGTCAGGTAAGTAGGAGTTGCCAGTCTGTGAACAATTTTAAAGGCTAGTAGCAGAACCTTAAAATCTGATCTCACAGGGTCAGGAAGCCAGTGAAGAGACGCCAAAATGGGTGTAATGTTGCTCTTTTGAAATAATGGACTTGCATTTTTACGTAATATTACATCTGTGACATAAAATAATCTTTAAATGACCTCAGTGAGAATATCATGAAATCATTTACTGTGGTATTTTCTGAGGCAATATATCAGCCAGCAACATTTGTTATCCTGACAGGTGCACAGAATGTCTTTGAGAAATTTTAATCACAAATGAACATTTGCCCAAACTAAGATTGAAAATGCATCTCCTGTCCCAGTTCTTACCACTGTCACGTGTGTTCTTGCTCTGGGGTTGGTAAGGTTAGACCTTACTTGTGTGAAGCGCCTTGAAGCAAATTTGTTTTTGATTTGGCACGATATTATTATTATTTTATCATTCTGAATATCTACACACTGTATGAGTCATAATGATGATGAATATGTGAATAGGCTGGCATTTATTAACTCTTTAATTGATGATAATTGCTGCATGACCATTTATGCTAAATGGGAGACACGAATGCTGATATTTCTGTTCATGTTTCCTCCTTTGCCAAGCGAATGATCAGGATGTGTGAAGAAAATAATCTGGTTCTATCTACTCAGGTGCTTCTACCTGCAGACAGCTTGATCATCTGCTATGGACTGCAGATAATCATTCAAAGCTTGGGACTATGAAAGTGCTGTAGGAGGCGACCACAACTAATCATTGTCCCACTGAGTTCACACTTGACACTGTCAGTCTCCCTGAGATAATGAGGGAGGATAATAGGATGTATTATTTTATTGTGGGAGATCAGATGGACTCTTGAGCAAAGCACATGTCCCTATGCATGCCATTCTATGTTCCAGTGTCAACTGTAATGACACCTCTCACTGTGATGACCTCTGTGAATTGTACCATTGTACTGTGTTTGCCTTATCAGAGGCCAGCAGACCTCGACTCACTCTCTTTAGTAAAGCTAAAAACACCAAGCCTGGCTGGAACAGGTATGTACTGGCCCCCATGCAGAAGTCAAGCGGCCCATAAGGCCTGGGTAATTGCCGGCAGACCTAAGCAGGGGCCTGTTCTAGAACACAAAAAGGTAACCAATACTAGATACAAATATGCAGTGTGCTTTCTTGGCAAGCACGAGCAAGCCTTGAGAGCTGACTGTATGGCTGGAAAGCTGCTTGACAGTAATGTTGGCGGCTTCTGGAAAGAGGTGAAAATATAAACAGCACTGCCATGTAACACTGAGGGTGTATCTGGTGGAGAAAATCTAAGTGAACTATGGAGGCAGCCGTACACTGCACTGTTCAACTGTGTCCGAAGCGAGCCGTACTGTACAGACAACACAGAGGAGGAAGTGGTACACATCAGCCCCTATGAGACGAGCTGACAACAAAGCATGTGGCATGGATAATATTACTGCAGAGCAGCTGAAGCTTGCCAGCCCGAGGGCTGCCGTGCTGCTGTCCGTCTGTCTTACAGGGTTGGTAACGCATGGCCAGATGCTTTGCTGACAGTTATTCTAGTACCTGTCATTAAAGACAAGGCTAGGGAAGGAGTATGGACAATTATCCACCTATCACCCTCGACAGCATACTGTCTAAGGTGCTACAAGTTCAATTTATTCTTTGTCCTTCAAAGGGCAATTTATGTGCAGCAGGAGTACACATACATAAAAACATTATAAAACATACAACGCAAACCACACACACCAATAAAACAGGACAACTGCACATATAAAAGAAGTACTAACCAAGCAGCCTTAGGAATAAATAAATACAGAATCAGCATATACCCAAAATGGACCACAGCTACCGCCTCCTGTTATTAGAGTTTAAGACTCGAACAGAGAGGGGGAGAAAAGAATTCCTCTATCTTTGTTTTTCGACCCACCCGGGGTTCTAAAACACAAGGCAGATGGTACCAATTTGTATTCAGCAAACAAAGGATGTGTCAGTGGTAGAAAGTGTAATAACTGACAAAGTTGGGGCACCACAGACAACCAGTTGGACTTTAAGAGCGAGCACAGTACTGACTTATGTATTTATGCATTAAAAGAAGCAGTAGAGAAGTACAGAGGGCAGGACTCAAAAAAGTTGGCAGGCTTTACTGATGCCTCCAAAGCATTTGACAGAGTCAACCCTCACAAGCTCTTCAAGCTGAAGCATCAGGGTGTTCCAGGTAGCATCATGCGTATCCTGGCATACTGGTAGGACAGGCAGACTATGCAGGTAAAATGTAGTTTGTCCTCTCCCTTTAGAGTTGGCAATGGCAGGGATGAGAATGGGCAAAGAAAAAACTGTGACAATCAGCGGGGGCTGGGGGGTCGCCATAGGCCCCCAGCAGAGTCCAGGGGCAGCACCCCTGGTGGGGGCCCAGAGGGTTTGAGCATTTTAGAAGCATTTCAGGGCCACTAAAGAGACCTAATGCCATGAATTTCCATTTGATATTTTTGAATGTTGGGTTTGTGGAAACCTGACTGTAATAACAGAATCTGTCTGTGTCGACCTTCTTTCAGTGATACCTGCCTCGTGCTGCAGCACATGTACTTACTATAAATGCCACAGCATTGGACAGATATAAGTGTCTTTCCTGAACCTGCAATGAGCTCTGAAATATAATGAAACTTCATACAAGTATGTGTAAATTATTTAAAGAGATTAAAACTTATCAAAACATTTGTGGTATATTATTGCCCCATAATAAATTCCTAAATCACACCCTGTGAGTTTTTGCAGCCCGACTGTTGATGTCAGTCAGCAGGAAAACCCCACAAACAGCAAGGTCTCATTAAATAACACACATCCTGAGCACCAGCTGTACCGCAGTCTATGGAATTCACCAAAATAAAAATAAAATTGATTCAGGACGATTTCAGCATGCGGGCAAAATATATTTTGTCATTTTTGTATGGTTTATCTATTAAAGAGTAAAAACGGAAGGAAATTGATTGTAAATCCTGAAAGACGTTTCTGTAGGAAGTATTTTAGCCATAAGGTCCAGTGAGAGGGGGAAATGTTGGCTTTTTAAAGACATGAAAGACACTGGACTCATCAAGATTTAGTGCTGCTATAACGGACTGATGCAGCAGGTGGCAGCAATGGAACAATAAGCATGCCAACTGTTGTTATAAGCCACAAAAGAAGAAGAAGGGTCCATTTGTTTTCTCCACACACATTTTCAGAAAAACTGTGTTTTGTGTCCAAGGTTGGGTAGGATCACTTTGAAAGAATACATGTGGATTACATGTATGTATGTACATACAACTGGATTACTTGTAATATGATTACTTTTGGATTACATTTCAAAGTAATCCTACCCAACCTTGTTTATGTCAAAATAAAGCCATAAAATACATGTTTTTAAATAAACAGAACGTGGAAACAAAGTTTGATGAAAATCCTACACAAACGCTGGTTTTGCAGCACTGAATTTCAGTTCAGTACGTGCACAGTATAAATACCTGTGCCACACTTAAAACTTTCAGTGACTGTAAACACATTTTAACTGCATGAATAAAATTATTGGACACACACAGCTGAGCCCTGGATGTTCGCTCGCTGACCGGGGTCAGGAGCTCAGCGCTCCCCCTCACCGGTATGAGTAGGGCTTTACCAGGCAGCTCAACCTTGTGGACAAAGTCACAGAGTCTTGTCTTTGTCCACAACCACCTCCTGCTCCAAACACGTTCACTCAAACCCATTTTTTCGTCAGGATCTGCCCCAGCCTGGGGTTCATGTCAGGGTTTTCCCCTTATTTGGTCTAGGCTTCCACTGAGGGTTTATAGTTTTACTTTTCATATTATTATATATGGTCATGTAAGTCTTGGTGTGGTTCTGTTCGTTTCTGTACTCGACTCGACTTGCCACCTTAGTTTTAGTTTCACCCCTGTTTTGTTCGTGTTTATTATGGTTAGTCAAGCACGTCACATTTTGCACAGTTGGTTTTTCTGTCATTTAATTGTCTTGCCCCAGTTCACGTTGCTTTTGCCTTACTGCACTCTCTTGCACTTACCTTTGTCTTCCCTGGTCACGCCCCCTTCCAGCACTGTCTGCACACCTGTTCATTTCACACTCTGATTCTTTCACTAGTATTTAAGTCCTCACAGTCTCACAGTCAATCGCCAGATTGTTGCATGTTGCAGTTTCCAGCCTCACGCCTTTGTCCTGTTTTGCCTTGTAATATTTCTGACCTTGCCTGTGTTACAGACGTCCGCCTCGTCTTATCCCTGAACTCTAGTCGTTTTTTACTTTGCCTCTGCCTCAGCCCTGTGAACTCCTGTCGCTGTGTATTTGGAACTGTGCTTGTTTTTTGGACTCCGCCTCAGCTTGCTACCTACCTGTACCCCCACTATGTTGACTGATTTCCTGTGTACCGAACCTATTGCCAGCTTACCAGATAAAGTTATTTTTTCTTACTCCAACACCTGTGTCTGTGAGTCTGCATTTGCCTCCTACAACTTTCAGGGTCAAGCCACCACGAACCATGACATTTTTACGCCACTGTCGATGTCTTTAACGCGGTCTTTGTCCTCTCTCTGTAATTTTGGCCATGTTACAGACGCAGCTTGACAAACCAAACTTGCAGGAACTCAAAATGTCCACGTCCGGGTACTTTCAGTGACTTCAGATTTACAGAGATTCTGATTGGCTGAAAGTTCCCTGTTGTAGAAAAAGTAACCAATGACATTGCCCGATTTAGCTTGCAGTTTTGGCAGTGCTATTATGGTCCCGTGCATATGAAGAAAGATTTAATTACGACCCACCCAAAATTTTTCTCAGTGGATTTACACTGATCTCAGAAATGGCCCAGAAACCCAGAAAACTCTGAAATCCATGGATCCATGGAAAATTCTCATCCCTGTGAATGATCTTCTGCTTGCAATGGATTTGGATACCACTACAGCTCTGGTGCTGTTAGATCTCAGTGCTGTGTTTGATACCATGGATCATCATATTCTACTTGATAGGCTGGAAAATCATTTTGGGATTACTGGGAGTGCCCTTGCATGGCTGACATCATACTTGACCAGTCGTTCTGTGTTTTGTACAGTAACACTACCTCTAACCTTAGTGACATGAAATTTGGGGATCCACAGGGCGCTGTACCACCCACCCAAAATTTTTCTCAATGGATTTACACTGATCTCAGAAATGGCCCAGAAACCCAGAAAACTCTGAAATCCATGGATCCATGGAAAATTCTCATCCCTGTGAATGATCTTCTGCTTGCAATGAATTTGGATACCACTACAGTTCTGGTGCTGTTAGATCTCAGTGCTGTGTTTGATACCATGGATCATCATATTCTACTTGATAGGCTGGAAAATCATTTTGGGATTACTGGGAGTGCCCTTGCATGGTTGACATCATACTTGACCAGTCATTCTGTGTTTTGTACAGTAACACTACCTCTAACCTTAGTGACATGAAATTTGGGGATCCACAGGTACCCATCTTAGGCCCCGTGCTTTTCCGCCTTTATATAGCACCCCTTGGGCACATCATGCAGGGTTTTGGAATTACCTTTCACTGCTATGCTGATGATATTCAGTTATACATGCCAATAACTGCTGGTAATCTCATTCACATAAAATCCTTAGAAGATTGCCTTGCAGCAGTGAGAAGTTGGATGTCTAGAAACTTCCTACTTTTAAACTCTGATGAGACTGAAATGATGGTTTTTGGTCCAGTGAGGCATCGACTTCAATTTGACCAGCTAACGCTTAGCCTAGGCTCGTGTGTCATATATCACACTGACAAAGTGAGGAACCTTGGGGTAATTTTTGATCCTACGTTGTCCTTTGGCCTCCACATTAGAAATACTACAAGGACTGCTTTCTTCCACCTGTGACAGCATTAGGGGTATCCAACTGGTTCAAAATGCTGCAGCCAGACTTTTGACAGGAAGCAGAAAGTTCAACCACATTACACCCATTTTAGAGTCTCTTCACTGGCTTCCTGTCCCTGTGAGATCAGATTTTAAGGTTCTGCTACTAACCTATAAAACTGTTCACGGACTGGCACCTCCCTACCTAGCTGACCTAATTAAACCCTGTGTTCTCAGGGTGCAGGACTACTTTGTGTCCCTAGGGTGAATAAGAAGTCTACGGGTCATAGAGCTTTCTCTCATTGTGCCCCTGTTCTGTGGAATGATCTCCCTGCATCAATAAAACAGTCAGATTGTGTGGAGACTTTCAAGTCCAGACTTAAGACGCACTTATTTTCCCTTTCGTATGGCTAGCATACTGGTATAGTATGTTACTGTGCTTTTTACTCTTTTAATTCATTTTATTAGTAAACGGAGCGTGCTGCGGCCTCAACTTTTTCTAAATTCTGGGTCTTTTAGTGAAACTTAGGGCTAGTGGCCGGTAATCACCTTAGTATTTCTTCTGTTTTTCTTGTTGCTTAATGCTGACAAATTATACAGTATTTGTTGTCTTTCTCATGCCTGATTCTGTTTTTTTCTCTTTTTGAGGTGTGGCTCCATCCAGAGTTGGGTGTAGTGTCTTCTTCTGCAGGTTTCCCATCCTGTGCACCAGCATGGACGCCCAAAGTTTCCTGTATTTTCATTTTGTCATTGGTGTCTGTATCATGGCCCAAGCAGAGAGTCACCCATTTGAGTCTGGTCTGCTTGAGGTTTCTTCCTCAAATTATCAGAGGAAGATTTTTCTTACCACTGTCACCTGTGTTCGTATGATACGATACTCAGGGGTTGAATTAGTACGTGCATGTGCTAGTTTGTGCACGTATTATTCAAGTGGTGCACATAATTTTATACTGCACTAGC
The DNA here is from genome assembly GCF_902500255.1 of Thalassophryne amazonica. NCBI lineage: Eukaryota > Metazoa > Chordata > Actinopteri > Batrachoidiformes > Batrachoididae > Thalassophryne > Thalassophryne amazonica. The sequence goes on from NC_047106.1 coordinate 849,338, forward strand.
ACTGGTGCGAGAAACTTTATCATACTTACAACTTTATAGTTTTATCAACTATAAGCACCTGTAGAATGAACCAATAAAGGAATAAATAAGAAAAAAAAAACAATTTCCAGTGTGTTGTCTTCGTCTTCCCTGCGTTTTATGACTCTCACACATGGAGCGAGTTGTTGTGCTCTATTTGTTGTGGAAAGCTGACAAACGTCACCAGCAGCGCTGTCCCTGGGTTTACAACATCCTTATGAGATGTTCCCAATTCGAGGAGTTTCATTATTTAACTAGGGCTACCACGACTAGTCGACTAGTCACGACTATGTCGACTATTGGTACCATCGGCAACTAATTTAGTAGTCAACGAGTCATTTACTTTATTTAAGTCTTTGTTTTTCTCTCAATTCATAGTTTTAGGCAGCGAGCCGTCCTGCCATCATTTGGACGTTCAAATTTTGGGAAAGACGGTCGACTTGTTCAAAGGCGCCTAAAATGCGCAGTTTACAGATGGAGCTGTCGGTGTGTGTGTGTGTGCGCCCGCACAGAGTCCACTAGCTGTAGACTGCAAGCGAGGGAGGGAGATTCCTGAATGGAGGCACGAGACATTATTCTGCTGAGAACCATCAGTACGCGTGAGACAGTGAGGGGGAAGCAGCGAGAGAGGATTTTAACCCGAGTGAACATGTTAAAAAAAAACAACAAAACCAAACCGTGGAGCTGCCTTTACTTCTCTTTCCACTTTCTCCACCCGCGTGGTTCTGATGGCACCAACCTGTTCACACCATGTGTGCATCGTATACTGAATTTATGTAATCATGAGATGAAATAAACAGTCAAATATCCTTAAAACATCCTTAAAAATGAGAATTATATAAATGAACTGAGCAAAAATTACGCATACACGGGTTAAAAAAACCCTGTTGTGGAGAAGCTGTGCAGTGATGTTCAGAGGCACAGATAAAATAAAGCAGGTGAGAACTATGTACTTTAACAGCTGTTATTTTCCAAAGGTATTTATTTGTTCAATCTTAAGCTTAATTTAGTGTTCAAGCACAAAACGTGACTGATGAGGAGAAAAAAATGACTTTTAAAAATGACTTCATCACACTAAAATGAAATGGAGTCAGAATAAAAATACAAGCTGCTGATTTTTGTTATTTTTCAAAGTTATTATAAGCTGTAGCTATATGTTTTATTCATTTCAAAGTGAGTTACCTCTTATTTTATTCTGATTTATTTATACAAAAATATGGGGAGTCAAATCAGTCTGCATTGTTCTGTCCAGGTTATATCAAAGTTTGCCTGCACGTCTGTGTATTTTTTCCTTCTTTATAAGAGTTTGGTGTTTGCATTTGCTCCATAGTTTTAAAACACAATAAAATGTTCACACTTTTCTTTAAAGCAGTTCTGTAATTTCAGAAATGCAACAGAAACAACCACAAATCAGAAAAAGTTGGGACTATAAGTAAAATGAAGATAAAAATAAAAATGTTGCACTATTTCCAGTTTCTCCACTCACAGAAGTCAAACATTCTTCCAGAGTTGTGTCTTGTGGCTTCCCTCACTTGTCTCCTTCCAGAATGGACATTTCGTTTTTGAGAACTGCCTACCTGACACAGATTTACTATAAAGTACCACACTGTTTGTATTTCTGAATGGTTGATGTAAATGAAGTCTAACAAATAGTCACTGATTTGGAAATGTTCATGTTTTCATCCCCTGACGTTTCTCGGAAAATGGTGCAGGCCTTAATTTAGGAAATTACATATGATCTGACTAGTCAACTATCAAAATAGTCATTTGTGGCATCCCTACAAATAACTGGAGATGCAGGAGCTCCAGTTTGTGGACCTCCTGCCCCGTTCACGCGAGCACATGTAAACAAAGAAAAGAAAAAAACTGGCTGCCGCTTCGGTTCCTCGCTCTCTCTCCCCTCAAACTCTGTCATAATTATGTTATAAACCAGTCACCATTTGTTTTATTATACATCTGTGTAGTTAATAAATAAAATAATCTTCACGGATGATTTGTTTGCGCGTGCACGTGGAAAAAAAAAAAAAACGTCTGCTGCTGCTGCTCTCCCCTCAAACTCTCCCCAGAGAGGAAGTGTCTGACACATCAGAGGAGGAGTTTTAAAGTGGAGATGACACTTCAAAAATTAGGGAAAAACTGATATAAATAGCAAAATATACATACAGTATAGTAAGTTGAAAGTGTTTTTATTCATTATCACTGAAAAATAAAGTTTGTACAGCTTCTCAAAAGTGTGTTTAGTGGAAAGCGCGCTTGCAGCGCTCCTTCAGTGGTCACGTGATGCCGTGACATCACAGAATGGAGAATCCCGTCTTTGTCTGTTCGATTGACAACAAGAACAGATGGACCTCAGCATGGACAGTGATGAGATCAAGAACTTTTCTGACTCCTCTTCAAGTGTGGATTATTTCTGACTCGGATCCTGAGATTGTCGCAGCAGTGATTAGACCCTGCAGATTGGAGCCGTATTTTTCGGACGAACATTCAAACCAGGAGCATTCTGACAGTGAAAATAATGCAGACGGTGTTTATGGTGGAGCCGAAGCAGAAGCAAGAGACGTGCCAATTCCGATGGATTTTGAAAGGCTGCAGAATATGGAATGGTGAGGGAGGCTTTGATTTTTGTTGCTGCTGTTTATAACACTCTAATTATTGTATAGCATTTTCGATTCGAGCGTCTGTTTACCGCCTTTGTTATTGTTCTGGAGCCGCGATAGTGTAGCTATTACTTGCGGACCACCGTCATTACCTTTGGGTTTTTGCCGTTTTCGAGTGCCTGGCATTGCATTCATCTGTGTTTAGTTACGTTATTTTCATGAAAGAATAGGAAATAAACGGTGAAAGTTTCGAAAAAGATCGCTGAAAACAACAGTGAACATGCCGGCGCTGTGTTTACGTGCCGGCGCCGTGTTTACTATGTAAGTTCTTTGACCATTTCAAGATTATTGTGAACATATTATTTGGTGTTGACATTTTATGTGTTCCTGTGAGCAGTGAGAACATGGAGACGGTAGAGGAAAGTATCTGCTGTCGGGAGCAAATGCGTGTGTGTGCGAGCGGCAGCCTGACATTTGGTGCATCGCACAACACCGCGGCTTTCCATCAATCTGCCTGGACTTGAAAAGGCTAAAACCTTCTGCACTTGTGTTTGTACAATATGCTGCGACACACTGGTCAGGCATATCAACAAACAAGTCCCTGAGAGCTGTGTTTAATCAAAGTTTCTGCCGCTAAACAAAGTGTAAACAACGGCCGGCAGGCGCGCAAGCCAGTACGGTCTACACGTAGTGACGTATTTTAGGCTTGGTGCTCAGCGGGAAGCTGATCACGGGGCGTGCACATTTTTCAGTAGCGGGACGTTCAAATGTTATATATAACGGGAGAACCGTGTACACTTTCCTAAAACATTTAGGTTGACCGAATTATATAACCGTTGTTACATGTAATAAGACTATGTTGTCTTTAAGTGTCATATCCACTTTAAGGTTGATATAAGACTGACTTTTGGTTGTGAAAATGCAACAAATTTTTTTGTTACTAGCACCAGTGCAAGTAGGTTAAAAATGTATTTCGACCCCTGATACTTTATTGTCCCCAAAGGGAAATTTGTCTTGGACTTCAAGTGCTCTGCAAACATTTCTGTCTCAAAAATCAATAAATACAAAAAAACAGTACACTGCTTGCATGCCTGTGGAACATTAATCAGCATTCTGCACATTTCCCATAATCCATCCATCCATCTTCTACCGCTTAGTCCAATTAAGGGTCGCGGGGGGCTGGAGCCTATCCCAGCAGTTATAGGGCGTGAGGCGGGGTACACCCAGGACAGGATGCCAGTCTGTCGCAGGGCCACAAATAGACAAACAAACAGACACACCCACACGTACACCTAAGGACAATTTTAAAGATTCCAATCCACCTAACCCGCATGTCTTTGGATGTGGGAGGAAACCGGAGCACCCGGAGGAAACCCACGCAAACACTGGGAGAACATGCAAACTCCACACAGAATGGCCACTGGAATTGAACCCATGACCTTCTCGCTGTGAGGCAACAGTGCTAACCACTAAGCCACCGTGCTGCCCATTTCCCATAATATAATTTACAATTAAAACAGCATAATAAAACAAATAAAAACCAGATTAAAACAGATAAGTTAAAGTACACACCTTGTCCACATGCACATACACACACTCATGCACTGTGAATGTGCATGTGTACTTCTTGCTCTGGGGGTTAGTAAGGTTAGACCTTACTTGTGTGAAGTGCCTTGAGGCAACTTTGTTGTGGTTTGGTGCTATATAAATGAAATAAATTGAAACTGAAATAAATTGAAATTGAAATTTTAAGCATAAATGAGACGATACGTGGTGACGCATTGAAATGACAGACACACAGTGAACGCATCAGCTAGCAGCTCATGTAGCTGCAGCGTTCTGATCGCTTCCGTCTTTTATTATGAAATAATGCTGAATTTACGTGGAATGTTGTAGAAAAGCTTCAGATATCTGTGGCTTAAACAGATGATGACTGGAGGCAGTTTGAAGCAGAAAGGAAGTGATAATCAGTGAGCCGCGGCTGACGCATGTGCAGTGAAGACAGGGGGACCAATTTTTAGGGAGGACTGTTCAGTCTGCGACACTGGTCTGGGATTCTCACCTATCACAGAGAAGATGAAGTCGGTGGTTCCGGTCGGACCCACAGACCCGGTCTGGGATTCTCACCTAGCACAGAGAAGATGAAGCCGGTGGTTCCGGTCGGACCCACAGAACCGGTCTGGGATTCTCACCTAGCACAGAGAAGATGAAGCCGGTGGTTCCGGTCGGACCCACAGACCCGGTCTGGGATTCTCACCTAGCACAAAGAAGATGAAGTCGGTGGTTCCGGTCGGACCCAAAGAACCGGTCTGGGATTCTCACCTATCACAGAGAAGATGAAGTCGGTGGTTTTGGTCGGACCCACAGACCCGGTCTGGGATTCTCACCTAGCACAGAGAAGATGTCATCTGTGGTTCCGGTTGGACCCACAGAACCGGTCTGGGATTCTCACCTAGCACAGAGAAAATGTTGTCTGTGGTTCGGTCGGACCCACAGACCCGGTCTGGGATTCTCACCTATCACAGAGAAGATAAAGTCGGTGGTTCCGGTCGGACCCACAGACCCGGTCTGGGATTCTCACCTATCACAGAGAAGATGTCATCTGTGGTTCTGGTCGGACCCACAGAACCGGTCTGGGATTCTCACCTATCACAGAGAAGATGAAGTCGGTGGTTCCGGTCGGACCCGGTCTGGGATTCTCACCTATCACAGAGAAGACGTCGTCTGTGGTTCCGGTCGGACCCACAGAACCGGTCTGGGATTCTCACCTATCACAGAGAAGATGAAGTCGGTGGTTCCGGTCGGACCCACAGACCCGGTCTGGGATTCTCACCTAGCACAGAGAAGATGAAGCCGGTGGTTCCGGTCGGACCCACAGACCCAGTCTGGGATTCTCACCTAGCACAGAGAAGATGAAGCCGGTGGTTCCGGTCGGACCCACAGACCCGGTCTGGGATTCTCACCTAGCACAAAGAAGATGAAGTCGGTGGTTCCGGTCGGACCCAAAGAACCGGTCTGGGATTCTCACCTATCACAGAGAAGATGAAGTCGGTGGTTTTGGTCGGACCCACAGACCCGGTCTGGGATTCTCACCTAGCACAGAGAAGATGTCATCTGTGGTTCCGGTTGGACCCACAGAACCGGTCTGGGATTCTCACCTAGCACAGAGAAGATGTCATCTGTGGTTCCGGTTGGACCCACAGAACCGGTCTGGGATTCTCACCTATCACAGAGAAGATGTTGTCTGTGGTTCGGTCGGACCCACAGACCCGGTCTGGGATTCTCACCTATCACAGAGAAGATAAAGTCGGTGGTTCCGGTCGGACCCACAGACCCGGTCTGGGATTCTCACCTATCACAGAGAAGATGAAGTCGGTGGTTCCGGTCGGACCCACAGACCCGGTCTGGGATTCTCACCTAGCACAGAGAAGATGAAGCCGGTGGTTCCGGTCGGACCCACAGACCCGGTCTGGGATTCTCACCTAGCACAGAGAAGATGAAGCCGGTGGTTCCGGTCGGACCCACAGACCCGGTCTGGGATTCTCACCTAGCACAAAGAAGATGAAGTCGGTGGTTCCGGTCGGACCCACAGAACCGGTCTGGGATTCTCACCTAGCACAGAGAAGATGTCATCTGTGGTTCCGGTTGGACCCACAGAACCGGTCTGGGATTCTCACCTAGCACAGAGAAGATGTCATCTGTGGTTCCGGTTGGACCCACAGAACCGGTCTGGGATTCTCACCTATCACAGAGAAGATGTTGTCTGTGGTTCGGTCGGACCCACAGACCCGGTCTGGGATTCTCACCTATCACAGAGAAGATAAAGTCGGTGGTTCCGGTCGGACCCACAGACCCGGTCTGGGATTCTCACCTATCACAGAGAAGATGAAGTCGGTGGTTCCGGTCGGACCCACAGACCCGGTCTGGGATTCTCACCTAGCACAGAGAAGATGAAGCCGGTGGTTCCGGTCGGACCCACAGACCCAGTCTGGGATTCTCACCTAGCACAGAGAAGATGAAGCCGGTGGTTCCGGTCGGACCCACAGACCCGGTCTGGGATTCTCACCTAGCACAAAGAAGATGAAGTCGGTGGTTCCGGTCGGACCCAAAGAACCGGTCTGGGATTCTCACCTAGCACAGAGAAGATGTCATCTGTGGTTCCGGTTGGACCCACAGAACCGGTCTGGGATTCTCACCTAGCACAGAGAAGATGTCATCTGTGGTTCCGGTTGGACCCACAGAACCGGTCTGGGATTCTCACCTATCACAGAGAAGATGTTGTCTGTGGTTCGGTCGGACCCACAGACCCGGTCTGGGATTCTCACCTATCACAGAGAAGATAAAGTCGGTGGTTCCGGTCGGACCCACAGACCCGGTCTGGGATTCTCACCTATCACAGAGAAGATGTCATCTGTGGTTCTGGTCGGACCCACAGAACCGGTCTGGGATTCTCACCTATCACAGAGAAGATAAAGTCGGTGGTTCCGGTCAGACCCACAGACCCGGTCTGGGATTCTCACCTATCACAGAGAAGATGAAGTCGGTGGTTCCGGTCAGACCCACAGACCCGGTCTGGGATTCTCACCTATCACAGAGAAGATGAAGTCGGTGGTTCCGGTCGGACCCACAGACCCGGTCTGGGATTCTCACCTATCACAGAGAAGATGTCATCTGTGGTTCTGGTCGGACCCACAGAACCGGTCTGGGATTCTCACCTATCACAGAGAAGATAAAGTCGGTGGTTCCGGTCGGACCCACAGACCCGGTCTGGGATTCTCACCTATCACAGAGAAGATGTCATCTGTGGTTCTGGTCGGACCCACAGAACCGGTCTGGGATTCTCACCTATCACAGAGAAGATAAAGTCGGTGGTTCCGGTCAGACCCACAGACCCGGTCTGGGATTCTCACCTATCACAGAGAAGATGAAGTCGGTGGTTCCGGTCAGACCCACAGACCCGGTCTGGGATTCTCACCTATCACAGAGAAGATGAAGTCGGTGGTTCCGGTCGGACCCGGTCTGGGATTCTCACCTATCACAGAGAAGACGTCGTCTGTGGTTCCGGTCGGACCCACAGAACCGGTCTGGGATTCTCACCTAGCACAGAGAAGATGAAGTCGGTGGTTCCGGTCGGACCCACAGACCCGGTCTGGGATTCTCACCTATCACAGAGAAGATGAAGCCGGTGGTTCCGGTCGGACCCAAAGAACCGGTCTGGGATTCTCACCTAGCACAGAGAAGATGAAGTCTTTGGCCGTGTGGATCTCCAGAGCCCGCTGGTCGTCGTACTCCCGCTGGTCGTGCTTGCTGAACTCCTGGATGAGTCGGTTCAGGTCCTCCATGCGGGCAGCCGACCTGAAGTCGAGCTCCGGGCCGCCGAGGGACTGCGGTCTGCCGCCGACCGAGGTCGGGCTGTTCCCGAGGCTGCCCGCCGAGATAGCAGGAGCCGCCATCTTCCCTCCGCGGTCACGCACTGGTCCTCTGCTGCCGAGTGGAGCCGAACAGAGCCGAGACCGACCGAACACAAACGGCACCTTCCGAAGAAAGGATGGTTTTATTCACACGAATCACTGATATATCAAATCAAAATCAAATCAATTTTATTTATATAGCGCAAAATCACAACAACAGTTGCCCCAAGGCGCTTTTATATATATATATATATATATATATATATATATATATATATATATATATATATATAATTGATTTATTTATGCATATTTATGATGTTAAACTAGGTTATTATTCATTGCTATTATTATTATTATATTATTATTATTATTGTTATTATTGTTATTATTATTATTCGTGCGCATTGGATGTATTATAATGACTATTATTATGGGTTGCCGCGGACTTTACACCGACTGCCCTCTGGTGGCCAGACGAAAACATCGCCGAGCTCAATACAAATACATGTAATTTGGTCAATTTGCAAATGGGTCAGACTCGTCAATAATAATAATAATAATAATAATAATAATATATTGACAGCTTGGAGTCTTTTGTGATGGTTGTGGTCGAGGTTCTCTGATGGTGAAGCTGCCACTGAATATGTTTCAGACTTTATTTACATCATTTACAAAGAAATACAAACAGTATGACACTTTATGGTAAATCTGCATGGAGCAGACAGTTCTCAAACATTGAGTGACTGTGCAAGAAGGAGAAGAGTGAGGAAAGCCACCAAGACACCCAGACAACCCAGAAGAAGTTATAGGCTTATGTGGCTGTGATTGAATTGTGCACAGTCAAATTAACACAAGAACATGACGTCCCGCCCCAAACCGTATTTACACATGTCCAAACTTGCTCGTGAAAGTTTTCCAGCTAAAAACCCTGACAGATGACTGTATTCTCAGAGCTCTGCAGCTCTTAGCATCTTATTATAATACTAATAATAATGCATTATATTTATATAGCGATTTACACAGTGCTAAAAGACACTTTGCAGAACAGAGATAATAACAAAGAACAAAGCAACTTTATTATAGAAACATAAAAATGATAAACAAACAAGAATGTAAAATCAAACCTTCACTGTGCCTTATTGTCATGGAATCACTACTATGACCGCTCCAAGATGGCGGCCGCATTTCTTGCGCCCCAGCGACTAATGTCGTGTCTACTCTTTATAACGTCAATGCGCCAACCGTCATCGTGGCTCCGCCCCCTTACCGGCCCGGTGGCGTTTCAGCCTCTGGTTTCAGCTCACCCTGCTCAGAATGCAGCTCTCATTGGACCCACATCTCTGTTATTTTAGCATTGTGGGACAGCTCGCGTCCACAGCTTGAGCTCGCCGGACTACTTTCTCCGCCCTGCTCAGTGTGCCACTCTCGTTGGAGCGACAACACACAGAATGTGTCTCTTTGTCCCAGATTGATCTCTTTCAGTGCAGCTTCTTGTTATGACTTTAACACCATGTTAACACTCACGTTTTTCATCACCAACTGTAAATGGTAATCAAAACATTCCAATTGTATGATCTTTCTGAATCTGAACTCTTCCGCTTCGAACTCCATCGTGTCAGTGTTTACAATGCTCATAAACTTTAAGTTTCTTAAATATTTCTTATGGCCACTCTTAAAACTTAAGTTATCTTTATGATTTTATTACTGGTAAATTTTAGAATTAATTTAGATTAGATATACTCATTATCTCACAATTATCTGTGAACTACTTTTTGCGCAGGAATTCATCAGGCACGTCGGCCGCGGGCGTATTAACACAGAGTACCCAGAAACCGGACAGTTGTTCGTCCATAACGAGAGCGTCCACTTTTAGCTTGTCGTAAGCTAAGATAGTAGCGCTCGAGAGAGTGTGAGTTTGGCGTTTCAGCGGTTTGGTTTTCTTCCGGGTTTCAAACATGGCGTGGAGGAGCAGCTCAGCGTTAATACCGTTTGTATCGAGCGGAGGACGATGTGTCCGGAATCCCGTCGGTGGATGTCGGTGAGTTACAGTGAATCTACTTGAGTTAGAGACGGACTGATTGATTTTTATTCGTATAAAATATAAACGTGTAAAATAATACAGTATAAAATGTGATAAAAAAACATGGGTACATAAATATACACACAAAAAAAGCATAGGCCCAACTGGAAATCAAACACACATCAACATAACAAACAGACAAACGTGACCGTGAAACGGACCAACAAACAAAACACAAATGATTTAATAACAAATAAATTGACTGTTTTCAAGTTGGGACATCTTGAAAATAAAGTGTTTAACCCTGTTTTTAAATAAGGACTTTGAATCACAGACTCTGATTTGACTCGGTAAACTGCTAAAAAGCTTCGCACCGGTGAACATAAAACTGGAAGCACCAAAAGATTTAACCTGGGGAAGGACTCGAGACAAGTTGCTGGACCGTGTGTTCATACTATGTTGCTCAGCTGTGAAATTAAAAGAAGAGAACAGATAATGAGGAGATTGGTTATTTACAATGTTAAACATATGATTAAGTTTTAACTGTTAAACTCTAAGCTCCACTGGCAACATATTGACCTGTCTGAATCCAGCTGGGCCTATGTGGGTCCGAGGATGATCCCGGGCGGCGGATCTGTGCGAGTTAGACGCGGGCGGCGGATCTGTGCGAGTTAAGCCCCTTTCACACTGGAGCAAACGTAGAGCTGCGTATTGTGGTGGTGTTTCGTTTAAGTACACCCAAAATGTGTGCGTACGCAGCCTTTTCCATGTTCGTTGTGTTCGTATATTTCCTTGCGGCTGCTTCTGTTTGCTTTTTAATGTGCGCGCAGTCGCGTGTAGCTCTTGCTGCTATTTAAAACCTGCCGGCTCTGCAGAACAACATCACTGCACTTGGAAAACAGTGGACTGTATCAGGAGGGTTTAGTTGCTATTTTCTGCCTAGTTCACATTAGTTCGCGCACATGAAAAAAAAAACTGGCTGCCACTACGGTTCCTTTACGGAACCCGGGAGAGGTCACTTAAAATTATTTTTTTCTGGCCATGATAATTTGTGCACACGTTTTCCTTTAATTGAGCCCACAAATTAATAAAACTTGCTCTCAAATTAATAAAACGTGAGCACATTTTCCTGGCCGTGATAATTCATGCGCACATTTTCCTTTAACTGAGCCCTCGAGTTAATAAAATGTGTGCACATTTTTCTTTCGTTCAAAATGAACTCCATAATATGACCTAAATTGTCATCCTGACGACGGGGAGATGCTTCGCCCTCAGCATCCTTTTTAATGTGCTTAAACTCCAGATGATGCCATGCTGGGCAGCTGGAGTTCTCTATATGTCCTTGTGCGATCAAACATATGATGATACACTCTGACCAGATCCATTTCTAATGGGGAAATGTATCACACTGTCTGCTGGTGTGTTGGCTAATAGCCAACATTTATGTGTCAAGACAATATTGAGTGCACGTTTTACAAATTGTGACCACGTTTAAGTAGATTGTGCCCTTGATTTATTCAAACAATGCTTAAAACGTGTGCACAATATAATAAAACGTGCGCACAATATAATAAAACGTGCACATATTCTCTCCACTTTAAAACATTTTGCAATGACACTTCCAGGGCTCCGTAGTTCCTCGCTCTCTCTCCCCTCAAACTCTGTCATAATTGTGTTATAAACCAGTCACCATTTGTTCTATTATACATCTCTGTAGTTAATAAAGTAATCTTCACGGATGATTCGTTCGCGCGTGCACGTTAAAAAAAAAAACAAAAAACTGTGTGCCGCTGCTGCTGCTCTCCCCTCAAACTCTCCCCAGAGAGGAAGAGTCTGACACATCAGAGGAGGAGTTTTAAGGTTGATATAAGACTGACTTTTGGTTGTGCAAGTAACTTTTTGGTTACTAGTGTAGCAAAGCGGGCAAGTTAATCCCAATCATCAAAACAATTAGAAAACACAAAATAAGAATTTATTAACAATAAGATTTGTAGTTAAAAAGACAAATTTATAAATACTAATTTAAAACACTACAGTTCATAGCCATGAGGGCGCCTTTGCATCATGCAGCCCGGCAAATATCTGAAAGAGGAGCTTAACTTCGCGCTGTACATATCGAACCGTCCGCCACAGCAATCAACTGTAACTCGACACCGCCCCAGAGCGTCAATAGCGCCACAGACTCTCAGCAGCGCACCGCCAACGACAGACCACCCAGAGGTCTCTAAACAACAAAACCATTTCCTTAAACACTCAACACACCTCAACGAGCCTGCAACTGTGCCCGGCGCCTACCTGTCGTCACAGGAACATGGAAGTGAACATGTCCAAACACCTGTGGTCAATCTCCAGAAAGAAAAAGAGAAGAGCACACACTCCCTCTTTTACACAAACACTCCTCTGCCATAACCAGCTGCACTCAATCCACCAGCTGAACATCATTAAGGTCATCCATTCTGCTACAATCCACTCACACAAATTGAATCGTCGCCCCGACAAAGGAATAGCCCCCATTTCTTAACCTTATTCATGCCACCTACATTACATAGGGCCAGAAGGACCCACTTGCACTGCAGACCTTGGAAGATGATGAATATTAGAATGATGATCCGCAATAACCCTAGTCATCCACCAAAGTACAACTCCTTCACTAAGGGGGAGGGAAGATGCACTAGACTCCACTGGCAAAGATGGCACAACCACCATTGGATCTATTGGTGCACTTAACTGGGGGGAAGCAGGTAAACTCACACCCCCTCCACCTGAGGGGCAACCTCGGTCACCTCTTCCGCAACCTCCACCTGAGGAGCAGGCGGGGTCACCACTTCCCGCACAACTGAAGTAGACGCAGGGTCCTCAGACCCTGACACCAACCACCCACCATTATGCCACCACCTGTCCTCTAATGGCTCCGCCACAGGTGGAGAAAACGCCACAGAGGGCAGAGAATGGGCCACAACCTCATCAGAGGACCCAACCCCTACCACTGCCTTCAACAACGAGCAATGAACCTGCTTGGCTCTGGTTAAATCATCTTTAGGGGCGATTGTATAAACAGTCCCTTCTTCCTGTGGTGCCCTCAGGACATGATACATCACAGAGGACCACTGATCCTGGATCTTATGATGGTCCCGTACCCCAAAATCTCACAACCAGACCAACTGGCCCTCCTTCAGGGGAACATCACGGACACACTGATCATAATCCTTCTTACGCCACTCTGCAGCGGCCTTCAGCCAATCCCGGGCTCCATCAAAAGCCATCTGCAAGCAGGTCTGGTGCTCCTGGACCCACTCATGAACTCTTGGCTCCTGACCAAGCATCAACAAAAAAGGAGACTCACCAGTTGCGTGATGCGGTGTAGTGTTATAAGCATACAGAACCTGGGGCAAACGGGAACCTCAATGATGCTTTCAAGACACGGGCAGCGTGCGCAACAGATCATGAAGCGTTTTATTAAAACGTTCACACTGCTCATTCCCAGATGGATGGTATGGTGTAGTACGAGACTTTTCTATGCCATAAAAGCCACACAACTGCTGGATCAATACACTCTCAAAACTCCGTCCCTGATCAGAATGTATCCGAGCTGGAACCCCAAACCTCGAAAACCACTCCGTAACCAGAACTTGAGCTACCGTAGCAGCTCGCTGGTCACGGGTAGGGATTGCCCACGTGTACTTACTAAAGACGTCAGTCATTACCAAAACATCTTCCACTCCACCATGACTAGGCTTGAGAACAGTAAAATCAATAGCAAGAATCTCATTAGGCCGGGATGCCAACAGGTGTCCCATGGAGCCACGAGCCACTGGTTGGTTCACCTTGGCTACCTGACACCTCTCACATGCCTGGCACCAATCTGCCACTTCCGCAGACATCCCTGGCCAATAACACCACTGACATAAAAGCTCTTGGGTCCTCTCGACCCCTTGATGAGCATGTCCTTGATGAACATCAGTCAATACATCGGCTTTTAAAGTTGCAGGCAACACCAGCTGCAACACAGCCCCAGCTCCATTGGACTTAAACACCTGACAATACAAGACATTATCCCTCTCCACTAACCGGTCCCACTGCCGAAGCAGCACCCAGGCTGACTGCGACAGCTGGTGCACTCCTCCTTATCAGGACCCCTTTTACGTTCCCAAAACATCCAAACCTCCCGAATCACTGGATCAGCCCGCTGCAGTGCAGCCAGGTCAGATGGAAGATGGTGGGGCAAGACTGCAACCACAGCCTGACTAACATCCACCTTATTCCCCTGGCAAACCTGCTGCAGCGGCGCTGGAAGCTGGGCACCATTAACCATTACCTGGAAATCCTGCATCCCAGGAGAATGCAAACGAGAAAGGGCATCAGCGTTCTTATTGCTATAACATGAACGATTCTTAATCTCAAAATCAAATGAGGCCAACTGCGCTGCCCAACGTTGCTCAGTAGCACTGAGTTTTGCAGATGACAAATGATTCAATGGATTGTTGTCAGTGTACACAATACACTTATGGCCCAACAAGTACTCCCTGAACTTCTCAGTCATTGCCCACTTTAACGCCAAAAATTCCAACTTCATAGAGCTGTAATTTACCATGTTACGCTCGGTGGGGCATAACCCATGGCTCGCATAAGCAATTGGCCTAACTTTGCCACCCTGTTCCTGAGACAACACTGCTGGGAGGTGGATGCATAGCTAGCATCCACCTCCAAAATAAATGGAAGATTAAAATCAGCATATGCCAGCACAGGTGCGGAGGTGAGTTTAGCTTTTAGAGTCTCAAAGCTACAGCCACATTCCTCTGTCCAGTAACCCAAAACGGGCTGATCTACCCGACTGGGCTTCACCCCAGCCGACTCTGCTACCAACTTATGTAGGGGTGCTGCCAACCTTGCAAAGCCACCTACAAACTGGCGGTAGTAGCTGCCAAAGCCCAGAAAAGAGTGTAGTTCTGAGAGTATGACCGGAGGGGCCAATGAGCAACCACTTCCACCTTGCCAGGGTCAGTAGCAACACCCTTATGAGAGATGACATGCCCCAGGTAATGCACTTCCTGCTGAAAAAAGGGCATAATTTTTGAGTTTCACCTTTAACCCCTCGTGGTGCAAACGCTCCAGCACCACCCTCAACCTATCCAGTTGTTGCTCAATAGTAGAGGAAAAAAACCACGTCATCCAAATACATCAATAAGGACAGACACTGCTGATCACCAAAAATCTTCTGCATCAGTCTCTGAAAAGTACCAGGAGCATTGCAAAGCCCAAACAGGGCTGTACGCTTAGCTTTTTCACTAGGAGCACAGGTGCTCCTAAATGAAAAAATTTAGGAGCACAGATAAAAATTTAGGAGCACTGTGAAATTTCTTGATACAATTTTATTGTTAACGCAAAGACACATACTGTACAGAGAGTACCTTTTCCACACACATGCACATTTTATATGATTCTATTGTTGTATTTATTTCATTGTTTTTACTTCCTTTTCTATCGTTATTTACATCGTCACATTACTTTTTAGACATAATAAGCCGTCATTTCATTCAGCCTTGTTACTTAAATTTAGAAATAGAAATTATATAAAAACATTTGTTATAGAAATACTGTAGGCTATACTATAAATAATATATCATTACTTGTGTGATACAATTCATCATATAAAGCAAGAAATGACTGGATGACTGGATACAAAGGTTGAACTTTTGAAACTGCAATACACAAAAAGGCCACAAGATGGAGACAGTTGTCTATCTCACTACAAGTAACATCAAGGATTTCTTTTATTACCAATTTGTGTTGCTAATCAACTTAGAGAATGACTCTCAATTTAAAGTAAAATGTTAGTTATGTGAAATTATGCCAGGACTTGGGAAAATACATTTTAGACAGGGACGCCGTATGAAAAGCTCACAGCTCGCTTTACTTAGTAAAAAAAAAAAAATCCGCAGGCCAGTAGGCCATCAGGCCAGCGGGCAAATGCCCGGTGTGCAATACTATCAGTCCAGCGGTGATCAGGTATGAACATTTTCTCACTTTTCTCTTGTGTGTAAACACTCTCAAAGTTCAAACCTGAGTAGAAAAATAAGACCAACCTGTTTTCAGGCCCAAACATTTGTTTGAGAAATAAAAATAGAACGTTTTCCTATAAATAATTATGATGGCTTTTAGAACTAATGAATTTAATTTTAACGATCAACGTACGAGGTTGGACACATAAGAAATTATTAATAGTGACTGACCAGTATTTCACAGTTCCTCTGATCGCGCCTCTTTGTCCTGGCGCCGCTGCGCTGTCACGTCTTTTTCCACTGAGTCACACCTCGCTGCAGGTGTCTTTTTCTGAGTGAAGAACACAGTTATGGGTAGTTGTTGGCGCTCTTTTTTCTCCTGAGTGAGAAGGTTCTTATAAACAGACACGCAGAACAAAATGCACGTGCTCTTCCTTCGTGGTGTCGCGACCGGCTGCTTGATGAGGCCGCAGAACACAATGCACTGTTAAAAAAAAAAAAAAAAAAAAAAAAAAAAAAAGCATGCAAAATTGGACTAAAAAAAATCCGCGAAACAGCGAGGCCGCGAAAGGTGAACCGCGTTATAGCGAGGGAGCACTGTATATATTTTAGGAGCAAAATGCGAATGAAAGGGTTGAAATACATTCTCGCACACATGCGCCCGTTTTATTTTTTTTCCTCGCACAATCAAATTTTAGGCGCAATATGCGAGCAAAACGCTCACACTGTACAGCCCTGCCAAAGGGCATCCGGTTCCACTCAAACAGACCAAAAGGTGTGCAAAAGGCCATCTTGTGACAATCAGCCTCCGCCACAGGAACCTGATTAGACCCACTCGCCCCAGTGAGGGCATCCAAGGACTCATCATTCCGAGGCAAAGGGAAGGCATCCTTCCTAGTTTTTCCATTCAAGAGCCTGTAGTCAACACACATATACAAACTGCCATCCTTTTTCTTAACCAGCACAATAGGAGAGGCATAAGGACTGCAACTCTCCCTAATGACTTGTCCTCCAAGCAGCTGATTGATGTGATCTTTGACAACCTCATACTCAGATGGCTGAATACTGCGGTACCGCTGTCGCACTGGAACATCATCCAGGAGCGGAATCTCATGCGATATTAGGTCAGTATAACCCAGGTCCCCATCTTGGGCTGAAAAGACAGAACTAAACTGACCCAACAATGCTCTCACTTTACCTTGTACTTCCAGAGGTAAGTGACCCAACTCCAGGGCTGCAATCTGATCCTGCATTGATGGAGAAACGGACTGCGAGGCCACTACCGCCTCCACCGGGGGCACCTCAGCAACCCCTGCAGGCAGACTCACAACCCGCACTTCCTCTAAAGTGCCAATCATAGCTCAGGGACATAGCCACACATCTTCTGATCCCACATTCACCACCGGAATGTAGGCTATAACCCATTACACCTGCACCAATGCAGGAGATGCCAACAGTCCCGCAGGCAAGCCAGACTCCACAGGCTCAAACAGGGCCGCCCCACCAGAATACTGCTCTGAGCATGTAGCCTTAACAAACTTCATTACACCACCCAGAATCTGACAAGCCTCTCCCCCATGAACCTTAACCTTCCCTGCTCCTTGATCCACAATACCACTAGCCTTGTGGCACTTCTGAAACACCTGCGTGACATACTCAGGAGCCTCCGCCACCGCTGGCAAATCAAACAGGGAAATCACATACTGCCCAAAAAGTTACCCATAACACCTGCGGATGACATTCATTCCCAGGACCCCAGAAGCCTGCAGAGACACACCAGGCACATCTTTAACAACCAGAATGCCACATGCTGGCAACAGCTTACCACAAAGCTCCCCATCCAACTCCAAATAGCAAAGGTAAGGGATGGCTAAGCCATAAACCGCTTTAAGCTGTAGCCAATGACACAATTTCAGCCACCCCAAACTCCCTGGCTCTAGCTGCTGACGAAAAAGAGACTCTGGAATAGTTGACACCATAGATCCTGTATCTATCAGACAAGGGATCCCAACTCCCCCCATACTCACCATTAAATGAGGACATGGTGACACAAGCTTGGACACTACCTTATCACCTGTCCTACCCAAACCTATGCCAGTAACTTGTCTGAGTCAGCCGATTCAACTGGTCCTGCTGCCACTGGAGCATCTCCCTTACTTCCTGTACTTCCGAGGCCTGAAAAGAACCAGCCTCTACCTAGCCACTGCCCTGAACCCCGCACTGAGTACCCACAACAGACTGGATGGAAAAATGACTACCCTTCGTACCTCCAGGAAAACCCTCTCGTTTCCACCTAATTGCCTCACCCCTAACCTCCAACAAGGTAGTGGTAGGCTGCCGGCGCACAAACTGCTTCAACTCCCACCGAAGTGACCCATCAAACACACTCAACAAACTGATCACGTAGCAATACCTCTGCATTTGGGACACCATTAGGCACGCGCTGCTTAACAGATGACATCAGACTCATTAATGCCAATGAAAACCCTAATAGAGTCTCTCCCTCACGCTGTCTGCGGGAGAAAAAGGCCTCTTGAAGTGTTACATAAGATTCTGTATCCCCATACAGCTCCTGCAACACTCCAATGATCTTTAATGGGTCTGAATGCTCTTGCTATTAACATGGGATATTTTCTATCTCGGGGTAAAAAATAAACCTCTCCATTACTGGGGCATTACCACTGGAGGACCACTTTAGACCAGGGTTCTATACTCGGGCCAGGCACTGCCTCTGCCTGTTCCTGCTTCAACCTCTCATTCTCCACCCTAGCTGAGTGACCTAACTCTCTCAGCTCCTGCGTTTCCTCTGCCATCATACCACCTGAGACTTTCCCACAAAAAGGATGCAACCAAAATAGGGGAATTCACTTGCACTGAGGCCACCTGCTGCTTTGCTCTGGAAAACAGAGAAAAAAACAAATTTTTTTTTTTTTACTTCACAAAAAACAAACAGAACACACCTAGTCTCAATTTGCATCCCACTTTCTTGACACCAAATGTAGCAAGCGGACAAGTTAATCCCAATGATCAAAACAATTAGAAATCATGATTAAACATATGTCAGACTTCTGACACCACCACTGGGAGTTTCACTGAGGGGAATTTGAGTAACTTCAACTTAAGATGCACAGGTTTGTTGCAAATGAGACAGAGAAGTGATTCCCAAAACACAAAACAAGAATTTATTAACAATAAGATTTCTAGTTAAAAAGTCAAATTTATAAGTACTAATTTAAAACACTACTGTTCATAGTCGCATGAGGGCGCCCTTGTATCATGCAGCCCAGCAGCACACGCAGTTGTCAGCCTGAAGCAGTTTTCCAAATGTCCACACTGAGCGTAAAGCCACCGCAGCCAACAGGGCACATCCACCGGCCTCACAGGACGAAATCTTTCAGCAGAGCACCAGAGCAAAGCAGCAGGGCGTCTCCTTCCACAGCTCGGTCCAAAATCCTACATTTTAAACAGATAAATATAAACAACAAATATCTGAAGGAGGAGCTTAACTTCGTGCTGTACATACCGAACCAACCGTCACAGCAATCAGCTGTAACTCGACACCACCTCAGAGAGTCCACAGCACCACAAACTCTCAGCAGCGCACCGCCAACGACAGAGAGGTCTCTAAACAACAAAACCATTTCCTTAAACACTCAACACACCTCAACGAGCCTGCAGCTGTGGCCGGCGCCTACCTGTCTTCACGGGAACGTGGAAGGGAACACGTCCAAACACCTGCAGTCTTTCTCCAGAAAGAGAAAGAGAAGAGCGCACACTACCATCTTTATAAGAAACACTCCCCTACCACAATTAGCTGCACTCAATCCACCAGCTGAACATCATTAAGGTCATCCATCCTGCTACACTAGCACCAATGCAAGTAGGTTAAAAAATGCATTTCGACCCCGATAATCCATTCATCTTTCAATTTGCATCTTTCTGCAGCACATGGGGCAGTGCCTCACTCCATCAGTAACTTTCTTAGCCTAAGGCCAAGAAAAAAATTTTGTCTCCCCTAACCCGATGACCCTAAACCTTTTCTGGCATTTTGCTGAAAACTAACTGAAAATACTCTGATTTCTGTTAGTCATTGTTTCGCCATTTAGGAATGAAATTGCCTCCAAATTTGAAGCGATGATAGAAGATGTTAATGTGCTTCTAACCATATCAGTTTCGTAAGAGTAGTACAAGAACAAAGTAGTGAAATTTAGTGTCAGAAACTTTGCTTCACAAATGCTGAGCCAGGTCTCCCGCGTCTCTTAGAAAGCTCATAACACTCCACTGCTTGATGCACAATAACAGCTGGTAGTCTCTAAAATGACGACCTGCCTCATTTTTATCACCTCTGTTTGAACAACTGACAATAGCACAAAAGTTGACCAATGTTGAAGCATCTGTGCTCCAGTAAACATGAATAAAAGCCTTTACAATTGTTCACCAGATGCACGTATCATATCACAGCAGCCACCGCGTGGTAATCCAAAATGGCCGCGGGTTGCAAAAATCATTTGACCGATACAACACACAAGAGCTCTATACGTGCATCATTTTGAAGCTTGACGCAAGGAAGGACTGTTCTGACCCCACTGCTTCGGTTCTTTGCTTCGCTGCCTTTCAGAAGCCAGCAAATCCGCTTCTTAACTCCTCTAAGAGCCATTAAAATATGTCAGTTGTGAGTCACTTTTGTGCAGATTAAAGTCACTAAATGGGACTCCTGTCTTGTTGCGAGAAAGAAACATTCCATTCAAACAGCTCCAAATGGTGTGCAGCTCTCTGCCGAGTGAATCACATTAGAAAGATAGAGTCCGGTCGGAATTAATAACTTCAAAGCAAATCACCGTTTTAAATCAAATGACACCTCTTTCCAAACGTTGTAATTCAAACAACAAACTGCAAATCAATCAAAATGTTTTTTCCTCCCAAAATGAGACGTTCTGCGCTGACATGCAGCAGCTGAGCTCAGCTCAGATTTTATGGAGAGACATTCATGCCAAAATGTCTGAAAGGAAATGCTTTTGGCAAGAACTACAGAGTGTTCAAGTGTTCTTTTGCACTGGAAATTTGTTGCAGATGTTTTTCTGTAAGAAAACTGCTTGGAGGGAAAATTACCAAAGCTGAAAAATAAAACTCAAGATTTGTACTATGTGTAATGTAATTTTCTTTTTCTTAGAATTGATCTTATAAAATTGGTATTGAAAAAAGTATCATACAGGAAGCGGTATCGAAAATTTTTGATTGATACCCAGACCTAACTGGCCCGGGCTTTGCGTTCTCAGGGTGCAGGACTACTTTGTGTCCCTAGGGTGAATAAGAAGTCTGTGGGTCACAGTGCTTTCTCTTACCGTGTCCCTGTTCTGTGGAATGATCTGCCCACATCAATAAAACAGTCAGATTCTGTGGAGACTTTCAAGTCCAGACTTAAGATGCACTTTTTTCTTTTCGTATAGCTAGCATACTGGCATAGTATAGTTCTATGCTTTTTACTCTTTTAATTCATTTTATTAGTAAACGGAGCGTGCCGCGGCCTCAACTTTATCTAAATTCTGGGTCTGTTAGTGAAGCTTAGGGCTAATGGCCGGTGATCACCTTAGTATTTCTTCTGTTTTTTGTGATCTGGTCATGGGAGCAATAAATTAAAAAAAATACAGATGGAAAGTAATTTTCCATCTTGTCTCGGTTCTGACCAGCAGGTGGAGCCACAGCTTCCAGCAGCGATGCGGCTTCAGGAAAGCAGCCAGGAAACCTGAGTCCAGGAAGGCTGAAGAAGAGCTTGGGTCCACCTACACAGAGCCCTCCGCGCACCGTAGGACTGCTGCCCCCAGCTGGGACTTGCAGGCTCCGCCCAGCTCACCACCAACTTTCAGAAGGCTGCTCAGACCTTTGGTGTTCACTGTGGGGGTAGGTGCAGCTGACAGTCACCATGATGTCATCAGGCTTGGACGTGGACAGTTCTGACTCCAATGTCAGTTTAAGGCTGCTCCTCGGTTCAGCGGCGGTTTTGGCAGTACGAGTCCCTGAAGTCCCGAGTGCAAAGTTTACTTGATGCCATTCAAGCTGATTGGCTGGAGAAGGTGCGACCTTCAAAACATGGAGGCCTCCGCAAAGAGGTGAGTCAACAAACGAGACGTGTCCGTCTCTCTGTCTGTGTGCTTGTCTGTCTCTCTGTCTGTCTGTCTGTTTGTCCGTCTCTCTGTCTGTCTGTTTGTCTGTGTGTTTGTCTGTCTCTCTGTGTTTGTCTGTCTCTCTCTGTGTTTGTCCGTCTCTCTGCCTGTGTGTTTCTGTCTGTCTGCCTTTGTGTTTGTCCGTCTCTCTGTCTCTGTGTTTGTCCGTCTCTCTGTCTCTGTGTTTGTCCGTCTCTCTGTCTCTGTGTTTGTCCGTCTCTCTGTCTCTGTGTTTGTCCGTCTCTCTGTCTCTGTGTTTGTCCGTCTCTCTGTCTCTGTGTGCTTGTCTGTCTCTCTGTCTGTGTTTGTGTGTCTCTCTGTCTGTCTCTCTGTCTGTGTGTTTGTCCGTCTTTCTGCCTGTGTGCTTGTCCGTCTTTCTGCCTGTGTGCTTGTCTGTCTGTGTGCTTGTCCGTCTCTCTGTCTGTTTGTGTGTCTCTCTCTCTGTCTGTTTGTGTGTCTCTCTGTCTGTGTGCTTGTCTGTCTGTTTGTGTGTCCGTCTCTCTGTCTGTTTGTGTGTGTCTCTGTCTGTTTGTGTGTCTCTCTGTCTGTGTGCTTGTCTGTCTGTGTGTTTGTCCGTCTCTGTGTTGTCTGTCTCTCTGCCTGTGTGTTTGTCCGGCTCTCTGCCTGTGTGTTTGTCCGGCTCTCTGCCTGTGTGTGCTTCTCCGGCTCTCTGTCTCTGTGTGCTTGTCTGTCTCTCTGTCTCTGTCCGTCTCTCTGTCTCTGTGTGTTTGTGTGTCTCTCTGCCTGTGTGCTTGTCCGTCTCTCTGCCTGTGTGCTTGTCCGTCTCTCTGCCTGTGTGCTTGTCTGTCTCTCTGCCTGTGTGCTTGTCTGTCTCTCTGTCTGTTTGTCTGTCTCTCTCTGTTTGTGTGTCTCTGTCTGTGTGCTTGTCTGTCTCTGTGTTTGTGTGTCTCTCTCTGTTTGTGTGTCTCTGTCTGTGTGCTTGTCTGTCTGTCTGTGTCCGTCTCTCTGTCTGTCTGTTTTCAGTCATGTGACTATCCGAGAAATTGTGGAAGAGGTGGGCATGTCACAGCATGTCCTGTGAGACTTCAACACGGTGGCGCTTTTGCTCCGCTGTCAGCAGCTTTGTGCCGATTCCTTCGGCACAAATTTCACCACCCACTCTTTTCATGGCCAAATCTTCTGTCACAGTGGAATGTGCCGAAAAAGTGCTGATGTCCACCTCTTCCACAATTTCTCGGATAGTCACACGACGGTCCCGCATCACCACAGCGTTCACTTTGGAAATGATCTGGACATTTCAGCATGTTGATGGCCGCCAGAGCGTGGCTCGCTCTCCACCGTTGTGCGGACGTCTTTTAAACTGGTTATACCGCTCCTTCATCTGTGTGATGCCCAGAGGATCGTCACCGAAAGCTGTATGAATCATCCGATGGTTTCCACCTGGATGTCGCCCAGTTTCTGGCAAATTTGATGCGGCACTGCTCCAGTCGTTCCGTCTTTAAACTTTAAATGAAAATCCGCCGAGCACACTGCACAATCCTCACACAAACGGTTGCTTACCAGGAAATGACGCAATCGACAGGCGTGATAAAGTTCACGCATGCGCACGAAGGTTCAAGGTTGGCTCATGCAAGCACACGTCATTCAAATCCATCAGGTTTTTGCGAAAAATAAAAAGGTCCGATACTTTTCTAACAGACCTCGTATGTGTGTGTGTGTGTATATATATATATATATATATATATATATATATATATATATATACTCAACAAAAATATAACGCAACACTTTTGGTTTTGCTCCCATTTTGTATGAGATGAACTCAAAGATCTAAAACTTTTTCCACATACATATTACCATTTCTCCAATATTGTTCACAAACCAGTCTAAATCTGTGATAGTGAGCACTTCTCCTTTGTTGAGATAATCCATCCCACCTCACAGGTGTGCCATACCAAATGCTGATTAGACACCATGATTAGTGCACAGGTGTGCCTTAGACTGCCCACAATAAAAGGCCACTCTGAAAGGTGCAGTTTATCACACAGCACAATGCCACAGATATCGCAAGATTTGAAGGAGCGTGCAATTGGCATGCTGACAGCAGGAATGTCAACCAGAACTGTTGCTCGTGTATTGAATGTTCATTTCTCTACCATAAGCCGTCTCCAAAGGTGTTTCAGAGAATTTGGCAGTACATCCAACCCAGCCTCACAACCGCAGATCACGTGTAACCACACCAGCCCAGGACCTCCACATCCAGCATGTCACCTCCAAGATCATCTGAGACCAGCCACTCGGACAGCTGCTGGAACAATCGGTTTGCATAACCAAAGAACTTCTGCACAAACTGTCAGAAACTGTCTCAGGGAAGCTCATCTGCATGCTCGTCTTCCTCATCGGGGTCTCCACCTGACTCCAGTTCGTGTCGTAACCGATTTGAGTGAGCAAATGCTCACATTCGCTGCCGTTTGGCACATTGGAGAGGTGTTCTCTTCACGGATGATGCGAAGGAGATGTGTTGCACTGCATGAGGCAAATGGCGGTCACACCAGATACTGACTGGTATCCCCCCCCAATAAAACAAAACAGCACCTTTCAGAGTGGCCTTTTATTGTGGACAGTCTAAGGCACACCTGTGCACTAATCATGGTGTCTAATCAGCATCTTGGTATGGCACACCTGTGAGGTGGGATGGATTATCTCAGCAAAGGAGAAGTCCTCACTATCACAGATTTAGACTGGTTTGTGAACAGTATTTGAGGGAAATGGTAATATTGTGTATGTGGAAAAAGTTTTAGATCGTTGAGTTAATCTCATACAAAATGGGAGCAAAACCAAAAGTGTTGCGTTTATATTTTTGTTGAGTATATGTATATATATATATATATATATATATATATATATATATATATATATATAAGCACTTGGCTACAGTGGGAAGGAAAAACTCCCTTTTAACAGGAAGAAACCTGTTAAAAGGGAGTTTTTCCTTCCCACTGTAGCCAAGTGCTTGCTCACAGGGGGTCGTTTTTGACCGTTGGGGTTTTACATAATTATTGTATGGCCTTGCCTTACAATATAAAGCGCCTTGGGGCAACTGTTTTTTGTGATTTGGCGCTATATAAAAAATTGAGATATATATATACATACAGTGAGGGAAATAAGTATTTGAACACCCTGCGATTTTGCAAGTTCTCCCACTTAGAAATCATGGAGGTGTCTGAAATTTTCATCTTAGGTTTATGTCCACTGTGAGAGACATAATCTAAAGAAAAAATCCAGAAATCACAATGTATGATTTTCTTAATAATTTATTTGAAAGGATGAAATGAGTTGTTTTGCTGCAGCTGTCAGCAAAACGTGCAGCAAATATGAGAAAATCATCCCAAAAAAACTTGTGTAAATTATTAATCATAATTCAAGTTATACTTGGGCTATAACAAAATTTAAAAAGTGGTTTGGAGGTTGAAGTCTCCACTCCACACATTCAAACAGATCCTCAGAGTGGAACAGATTTGTGCTACATCTGCTTATGTTAGATCTGTGACTTTTGACACGAGCGTGAATCATTCGACTCCAGAGGGTTAAACAAAGAGGGAGATGAGACCACATATGTTTCCTTAACAAGGCTGCACTCGTTGTTGTGTCTCTTTTCAGGGGCTGTAAGAAGGGAAAAAAAATGCACCATCCAGTAAATTGGAGAAGATCTGAAGAAATACGAGCTGCTCCAGCCTTCAAATGAAATGTTTTAATTGTGACACCGTCTGACAGGAAAGAAGTGCCCTCAAGGGAACATCTGAGCTGTTGCCATGGTGACCACACAGATTAGAGCTGTTCTGCCTCCGTTTGTGTTTCAGATTAATCGATGGTGGAACAGTTTGAGTGAAGGTCAGCGCACCGTGACAGGTTAAGACACTTTTCTGGGGATTCAACAAGACAGCACACAGCCCGCCAGTATTTTGGACTGGGCACGGCTAACCGAAAGTTAGCGTCGATAACCACTAATCCGCTAGCTGAAAATGTATTTTTGTAACACTAAACTGATAAAAAAATTTAGTTGAAGTTACAGCTGGGGGGGTGTTCAGCAACACTGTGGGTGTGTGGGTGGGTGGTTAGTGTTTCAGACCCAGGACGGTTCCATCGTGTGGTGGATGTGAGGTACCAGTACCTGCTGTCTGACCTGTTCTCCAAACCCGACTGCTGTTGAAGGAAGAAATGTGCCACTGAGCTTTTTTCTCAGAATTGTTGGCTGCCTAAATCATTTGCTCTGTTTGAAGCTGATCAGTTTTAAATTTAAATTGTATTTGAACCCACATTCATTTGTAGTCTGTGTTGATTTAGTTCTGCCTTTATGTTGATTGGTAATGTGATCACACTGTTTGATTGATGGTCGTCTCATTTCTTCCCAGGGATCATTGCTGGCCAACGCGCTGGTCTTCTGCTGTTGGAGAGTCCCGTCCCTTGCAGCGCTCCATGCTGAAGTACTTCACCTCCAACCCCACCTCCAGTAGGTATCTGTTCTCACACCACTTCTGATCTCACAAACTTAACTGTTGTGAACCAGTTCTGTTATTGAACAGTTGCTGATTTTGTGGACCAGAAATACATGGTCCAAAGAACTGGTATCAGGTCCTCCACAGGAGCAATTGTCATTAGTTCAGGACTTTTAATAGGCAAATGATAATTATTTTTCTCATTCGGTGTGGAGGGTCCCACAGCCAATCATCGTCTCCATCTGACACTGTCCTCTGCGTCTGTCATGCCAACCACCTGCATGTCTTCCCTCAGCACATCCATGAACCTCCTCCAGAATTCAGTCTCACCTCTCTGACTTTGTTCTCCAAATCGTCCCACCTGAGCTGTCCCTCTGTGTTCATTTCTAATCCTGTCCATTCTTGTCACTCCCAAAGAGAATCTCAACATCTTCAGCTCCACCTCCTGTCTTTTTGTTAGTGCCACTGTCTCTAAACCGTACAACATAGCTGGTCTCACTACTGTCTTGTAACTTTCTCCTTCAATCTTGCTGATATTCTTCTCGGTCACAAATCACTCCTGCCACCTTTCTCCACCCACTCCACCCTGCCTTGCACTCTCTTCTTCACCTCTCTACCACACTCTCCATTACTTTGGACAGTTGACCCCAAATATTAAACTCATCTACTTTCACCACTTCTACTCTTTGTAACTGCACTGCACACCTGTTTTCTACTACTCTTTCCCATAACTTCATGCTGGGCCTCTGTAGGTTCTGCACCTCTGCACATCACCCTTGTTCTTAAAAACAGGAACCAGCACAGTTTGTCTCCACTCCTCTCACGTTCCAAGATTTTATTAAATAAACTGGTTAGAAACTCCACTGCCATCTCTACCAAGACAATTCTTTCTTCTATGAAGTTTGGCACTCGAGTGGGCAGTGACTGAAAAAGTTTAGGGAGTATTTGTTGGGCCAAAGGTGTGTTGTGTAGTTTCTGTGTAGGCTCTCAGTTGTCCAGGTGGTTTTCCATAGTAGAGAAGCTTGAATCTGAAAGTCCAGTCGAAGATTCAAGCTTCTCTACTGTGTTGTGTATATTGACAACAATCCATTGAGTCACTCGTCTTCTGCAAAGCTTGGGGCTACTGAACAACGTTGGGCCACGCAGCTTTCCTCTTTTGATTGTCTGTCGTTGCTGGAGATTTGCTGCAGGTGTGTGACGTTCCACTTCCACATGAGGGAAGCTCGGTGTGCTGGTCACGGCTGCGGGGCTTTCTGGAAATGTGCGCTAGTGATTGTTTATTTGAATGGTGGTGTTGCACAGATACTTCTGTTGGAGTTGCCGCGGGTGCGCGCTGCTTGGCGCTCGCGGTGTTGTGTTATTACCGACTGGATGCTCCGGTGTGGGGTTGACTTCCGGTAGTGTGTGCTGTGCTATTTGGGTCAGACGGATTGCTGTGTAGTGACGAGGCGGAACCCTCTCCTCTGGCTGTTCATGTGCCATTTAAATTGCAGGTCTGTGGTGGGGAGGAGTGGGGCAGCGGATTGATGCGCTGCCAGACATTACTGCTACTTTGTCGATTGTTTTGCTCTGCTGTTTGCTTCGCTGCTGTGGGTGTCCTGTCTGTGCTGCGCTGGGCATCCAATTGGGTGGCCTTGTGCTGCCCTCTGGTGATTGTTACAGTAATTGCTGTTCTTGTGTTATTTTTGTACATATTTTTATGCAACTTATTTTTAGGGATTTTGGACATCTTATTGTGTTAGTGGAAATACATTCAGTGATAAATGGTTTTGCATTTCGAACCACTATTCTGCCTCTCTCTGCAACAGACACGTGTGCCTTGATTTGGAGTTTATTCAGTTGAGGAGCTCCCTGGGTGACACTCCCAGGGGGCTGTGTCAGAAGTACAACCTATATTACATCATGATTTTTAGAGCATTACATTTCATAAAAAACAACTGTATGCTTTGCCACACCTACACCGGAATGTCATCTGGACCAACTGCTTTCCACTCTGCATCCTTTTATTAATAACTGCCCTTACTTATTCCTTACTAATCTCTTCTATAATCTCTTCTACTTCCTGATTTGGTCTCTTCCACATCATCCAGCCTTTTCCTCTCTCTCTCTCTGATATTCATTCACCTCCTCATATATATATATATATATATATATATATATATATATATATACTATATATATATATATATTATATATAATATATATATATATATATATATATATATATATATATATATATATATATATTATATAATATATATATATATTCCCCCACCTTCTCAACACACTCTCCTCAATTGTCAGCACATTACCATCTGCATCTTTTACCGCTCTAACCTGCTGCATATACTTTTCAGCTCTGTCCCTTTGTCTGGTCAGTTGGTACAAGCCCTGTTCTTCTTCTTTAGTGTTTAACTTCAAGTACACCTGCTGTATATACTTTGCTTAACCTTTGCCAGTTCTCTTTTCACCGTTACGTCACGTCTTTGTACTCTCGTCGATTTTTTTTTTTTTTTTTTCCATCTCTATGACTGTCCCAGGTCTTTTTCACCATCCTCTTCTTATACTTTCCTGAACATCTCATTCACCATCAAGTCTCTTGTTATCCTTTCTCTGTCCAGGGAACCACAGGGACAAAGGCGGCTAGCGTGACTGGGACTCAAACCTTGGTCTACATGTTGGTAGTCCAGCTCATGACTCCTCTGAACTATGTCTTCTATAAAGTCTGCTGAGGAGGATCAATAACAGTCATCTCCTTCAAAATGTCAAAGTTTGAAGTCACTGTCTGTTGTTCTTCTTGTTTTCCTGCAGGGGCGCTGTGCTTACCCATGTTGCTATCCACATTCAGCCATGTCTCATTCTTGCACCTGGCCGCCAACATGTATGTCCTCTGGAGCTTCTCCAGCAGTGCTGTGTCCATGCTGGGACGAGAACAGTTCATGGCCGTCTATTTGTCTGCAGGTACCAGCTGGACCAGGTTTGACTCCGTGTCGACCTGCTTGAGAAAACCACGGCTCCACGTACTGATTTTAACATGGATATCATACTTACGGACAGATAACTTGAAGAGCTGCGAGATAAGTCATTTTCTGTTCACACCTGCTGCAGCTTGGCCAGTAGGGGGCAGTTTGGTGCATGCCTCATTCTGAAGTACATTGTAATGTTAAATGCATTCAGAACACAGTGTAAGTTTTTGAGATGATTGTAAATGACAAAAGCTCAGAGGTGTGTTTGTGTTTTCTCTGCTCTCAGGGGTCATTTCTACCTTCGTCAGCTATGTGTGTAAGACGGCCACGGGGAGGTTCGGCCCGTCACTGGGAGCGGTAAGCTACTGCTCTGTCGCATCCTTTGACTTTAGTTTGATGTACGGCTTTCAGAGAGTTTCAGAATGAAGACGTAGAAGGAAGAAGCAGAGCGCGCAAAGAAGACGAAAGCCCCTCCTTTTATAGCCCAGAGCAGAAGACAACACCAGCGCCTCCTGGTGGCCAGGACCTCAGAACACACAACACACATATTTAGACAATGACACAACAAACACATTAGGACAGCTGCAGGGGCCAGTCCCCCCCCCCCCCCCCCCACAAAACACAGGTCTCACCAGGACCCTGTGCCATGTGGCTCCTATAGAGGGGCGTGCGACAACGCGTCCGCTACCAGATTTTCTGCTCCCTTAATATGTTTTATGGCCAAATTATGCGTTTGGAGGTACAGAGACCACCGAACCAAACGCTGGTTAGCCGCTTTAACCGCTTTGAGGCAACTCTGTTGTGATTTGGCGCTATATAAATGAAAATAAATTGAAATTGAAATTTAACGGAGGCCAAAAAACGTGAATGGATTATGGTCAGTATAAACAATAATTTTGGCACCACCACACAAATACACTTCAAAATGTTTTAAGGCCAAAATCAGCGCAAGTGTCTCTTTTTTTTTAAAAAAAACTGCTTCAGGTCACGCCTGAAGCAGCGAAGCCTCTTACCTCACCAGGAGACACAGCCACAAAACAGAGCTCAATACTCGTGCACCAGCAGCAACAGGTCACTCACCTATATTTCCTCAGTTGTGTCCGTCAAAACACACCATGCCATCCAAAAAAAAGAACACCAAACATGCTCCCGTGCATCCTCACTGCACCCTACTGTGAGCATCCACGCCCCACACCGACACACCTGCTCTCCTCAAAAGCAGGTCGCAGCCAAACAAGCACAAAAACCCAAATTTTACCGCGCGCCACAACACGAGTCTAGGGAAAGCAAAACAACAAAAAACTGTTCAGACGAGCCCCCATTTGTTACGACCCGGCTCAAAAGCCACAACAAAAAGTGAGGCACACGCGGAAGTGACAGACTTTTCAAACCCTTAGTAGGGTATTTATTTAAAAAATAAAAAGAAAAGGAAGCGAAATAAGCCAGAGGACCAAGCCAGGACCAAGCGCACGCGCCCACTCCCCACGCTGCAATCTGGAGGAGGAAGATCACGTGAGAGAGAATAGAACCCCCCCTTTTATAGCATCCATGTCCAGCTCTCCACAAGTTCTTTTATACTCACTCGACTGGTAAGCACTGAAAGCCGAGATAGACATGTCCCAACTTGTCCTCTAACACTCCGAAACGGAGGTGTTCCTTTGTCTCGCTTCATCAGCGAATCGGTCGTGACGCGCGAAGCCTCCGCGCGGCTTTCCATGACAAAATCTCTTGTTAAAAGTGAAATCTGCCAGAAAATGGCTGATGTCCAGCTCTTGTGATAACCAGAGAAAGAGCACACGACAGTCTCGTATCCACAGAGCCATCAGCTTAGAAATGATCCAGTGGTTTGTGCCGCATCGTCGCAGCTCGCAGCGCGGCGCACCGACCGTCCTTTAAAGGGGTCCTTAAACCTGTAGTTAAAGTCCTTATTCTCTGTGAAGCCCGTAAAATTTTCACTGAAAGCCAGATAAATTTTTCGAATGGTTTCCAGGTACCAGTCTCTAACAGCTTCTGAAAAAATTCTGATGGAAAAATAGTCCTTTTCATTCCGCCATTTCCAGACAATGAAAATCCGACGAGGGGGCGGGACCACTCCTTCCACAAGGCGTGCTCACAGGCGAATGACGTCACCGACAGGCGTGGAAAAACTCACGCATGCGCACGAGGGTTCAAGCATGTCTGACATAAAAACATATGAATGAAATCCATATAGTTTTTGAAAAAAATAAAAAGGTACGATACTTTACGGACAGACCTCGTATATGCATATGTACGAGGTCTGTCCATAAAGTAACAGACGTTTTTATTTTTTTCAAAAACTATATGGATTTGAATCACGTGTGATTGTATCAGCCAAACTTGAACCTTCGTGCGCATGCGTGAGTTTTTCCATGCCTGTCGGTTGCATCATTCACCTGTGGGCAGGCTTTGAGTGAGCACTGGTCCACCCCTCCCGTCGGATTTCTTTTGTCTGAGAACTTGCTGAGAGACTGCTGCTTTGCTCCATGAAATTTCTTTCAGAAACTGTTAGAGACAGGCAGTTGGAAACCATTCGATAGATTCAGTTGGATATCGGTGAAGATTCTGTCGGCATCACGCGGATTATGGACTGTTAAAACCTTTCTAAAGATGGCCCACAGCGTCGGAGGGCGCGTGGCGTGCCGAGCGGCCATCGACAGGCTGGATCAACCAGATCATTTCTAAACTGAACGCTGTGTTGATCCGGGACATCATGTGACTACCACAGAAATGGCAAGAGAGCTGGACATAGCACTTTTGTGGCACATTGAATGAATGAATGAATTAATGAATGAAAACTGTTTATTTCGAACATTTGATACAACAACAATTACAAGATAGATCAGTAAAGACAACAACAAAAAAGTTCCTACTGTGTACCCAACATGTCCGAAAAGGGGTAGGGTGAAGCATCAGCTTATTTATCCCTACCCCTTCTTCCCCACAACCAGTAATACCCTTTGCCACATATACATATATACATACACACATCAACATACATACACATATACATACACATATATACACATATACATATATACACATATATATACACAAACATAAATATACACCTACACATACCTACTTACATACAAAATACTATATATTTACAAGCCGAAGCAAAAAACAAAAACACCCTAACCCTCATTACCCTTCCTCCTCCCTATACCTAGAAAAAAACCATATTTTTGTACCGCTGTTTGAACTGGTTCATGCTTGGACATTGCTTGAGCCCCACTCCCAATCTGTTCCACATCCTCACCCCACAGACAGAAATACAGAAACCTTTTTATGTTGTTCGTGCCCACTGATGCTTTAAATTAAATTTCCCCCTCAGATTGTAATCCCCTGATCTGTTAAAAAACATATTTTTAATATTTGCTGGAAGTAAATTGTTTATTGCTTTATACACAATTTGTACTGTTTGAAAATGAACCAAGTCTGTGAATTTTAAGAATTTGGATTGTAAAAATAGTGGATTTGTATGATCTCTATAGCCAGTAAAATGAATAATTCTTATAGCTCTTTTCTGCATTACTGATAGTGATTGTGTTGTACCTTTATAAGTATTACCCCATACCTCTGCACAGTACTGTAAATATGGTAAAACCAGTGAGCAGTAAAGAATGCGGAGTGAGTTGTGGTCCAGAATATGTTTCGCTTTGTTTAGAACTGAAATGCTTCTTGACAGTTTACTTTGTATATGTTTTATATGAGTCTTCCAGTTTATCTTATCATCTATTATCACCCCCAGAAACTTATTTTCATGTACCCTTTCAATATCTACCCCCTCGACTTGTAACTGAACCTGTATGTCTGTATTACAATAGCCAAATAACATGTATTTTGATTTACTTAAGTTTAATGATAATTTGTTTCTGTCAAACCATATTTTCAATTTTCCCATTTCTATACTGATCCTCCTCAGTAACTCCTGCAAATCCCCCCCTGAACAAAAAATGCTTGTGTCATCTGCAAATAATACTAATTTTAATATTTTGGAAACATTGACAATATCATTTATATAAATTAGAAACAGTTTTGGACCCAATACTGACCCCTGTGGGACGCCACAAGCATTGTCCAAGCATGATGATGTATATTCCCCCAACTTCACAAACTGTTTTCTGTTACTTAAGTAGCTTCTCACCCAGTGCAACACCAACCCCCTAATCCCATACTGTTCAAGTTTATTGATTAATATGTCATGATTAATTGTATCAAAAGCCTTTTTAAGGTCTATAAATATTCCAACTGAATGTAATTTGTGGTCTATGGCGTTTGTAATCTCAACTGATTCTATTAATGCAAGTGATGTTGAACT
This sequence comes from Thalassophryne amazonica, assembly GCF_902500255.1. Classification (NCBI taxonomy): domain Eukaryota; kingdom Metazoa; phylum Chordata; class Actinopteri; order Batrachoidiformes; family Batrachoididae; genus Thalassophryne; species Thalassophryne amazonica. The sequence continues at coordinate 883,312 of NC_047106.1, forward strand.
ATGTGCTCTGAATCCATATTGACTATCAGTAAGTAATTTATGTTTATTTATGAATTTGTGTAATCTATTATTGAATAACTTTTCTAATAATTTGGAAAATTGTGGAAGCAAAGAAACAGGTCTATAATTTGTGAAGTGGTGTCTATCCCCAGTCTTATACAGCGGCACAACCTTAGCTATTTTCATTTGATTGGGAAATTTACCGGTTTGAAATAACTTACAGATGTATGTTAATGGTTCTACAATCCATTCAATGACCTGTTTTACCACCACCATATCAATTTCATTTAAATCGGTAGATGTTTTATATTTACAATTATTCACAATGTCTATAATTTCATTTCCATCCACTGCTGTGAGGAACATTGAACAGGGATTTCTTTCTATGAGATTATTATCCCAATCCTCAGGTTGGGAATCGGGAATTTTTTCTGCCAAGCTTGGTCCAATATTTACAAAACAATTATTAAAACCTTTGACTACCTCATCCTTATTTTCCTTCTTGACATTATTATCAATGAAATACTGAGGGTAACTCTGTTTTTTATTACCATTTTTGATAATGCTATTTAATATATCCCATATTCCTTTAATATTGTTTTTGTTATTATATAATATGTTACTATAATATTCCTTCCTACATACCCGTATAATATTAGTAACATTCCACTGTTACAGGAGATTTTGTAATGAAAGATGTGCAGAGGATTTCGCGCTTCGGCATGGAGCAGCTCAGGATGCGCAGCAAAAAAAAACACCTCCGTGTTGGAAACCATTCAGAAGATTCAGACGGCTTTCGATGGCTTTCAGTCGAGTGAGTATCCGAGAAATTGTGTAACAGCTGGACATGCCCCAACATGTCCTGTGAGACTTCCAAGATGGAGGTGTTTTTTTTGCTGCGCACCCTGAGCTGCTTCGTGCCGACGCGCGAAATCCTCCGCACGTCTTTCATTACAAAATCTCCTGTAACAGTGGAATGTGCCACAAAAGTGCTATGTCCAGCTCTCTTGCCATTTCTGTGGTAGTCACATGATGTCCCGGATCAACACAGCGTTCAGTTTAGAAATGATCTGGTCGATCCAGCCTGTCGATGGCCGCTCGGTGCGCCGCGCGCCCTCCGCCGCTGTGGGCCATCTTTAAAAAGGTTTTAACAGTCCATAATCTGCGTGACGCCGACAGAATCTTCACCGATATCCAACTGAATCTATCGAATGGTTTCCAACTGCCTGTCTCTAACAGTTTCTGAAAAAAATTTCTTGGAGCAAAGCGGCAGTCTCTCAGCAAGTTCTCAGACAAAAGAAATCAGACGGGAGGGGTGGACCAGTGCTCACTCAAAGCCTGCCCACAGGCGAATGACGCAACCGACAGGTGTGGAAAAACTCACGCATGCGCACGAAGGTTCAAGCTTGGCTGATGTAATCACACATGATTCAAATCCATATAGTTTTTGAAAAAAATAAAAAGGTACAATACTTTTTGGACAGACCTCGTATGTGTGTGCATATGTGTATGGGTGTATACAGTAATGTTCAGAATAATAGTAGTGCTATGTGAGTAAAAAGATTAATCCAGGTTTTGAGTATATTTCTTATTGTTACATGGGAAACAAGGTACCAGTAGATTCAGTAGATTCTCACAAATCCAATAAGACCAAGCATTCATGATATGCACACTCTTAAGGCTATGAAATTGGGCTATTAGTAAAAAAAAAAAGTAGAAAAGGGGGTGTTCACAATAATAGTAGCATCTGCTGTTGACGCTACAAACTCAAAACTATTATGTTCAAACTGCTTTTTTAGTAATCCTGTGAATCACTAAACTAGTATTTAGTTGTATAACCACAGTTTTTCATGATTTCTTCACATCTGTGAGGCATTAATTTTGTTGGTTTGGAACCAAGATTTTGCTGGTTTACTAGTGTGCTTGGAGTTATTGTCTTGATGAAACACCCATTTCAAGGGCATGTCCTCTTCAGCATAAGGCAACATGACCTCTTCAAGTATTTTGACATATCCAAACTGATCCATGATACCTGGTATGTGATATATAGGCCCAACACCATAGTAGGAGAAACATGCCCATATCATGATGCTTGCACCACCATGCTTCACTGTCTTCACTGTGAACTGTGGCTTGATTTCAGAGTTTGGGGGTTGTCTCACAAACTGTCTGCGGGCCTTGGACCCAAAAAGAACAATTTTACTCTCATCAGTCCACAAAATATTCCTCCATTTCTCTTTTGGCCAGTTGATGTGTTCTTTGGCAAATTGTAACCTCTTCTGCACGTCTTTTATTTAACAGAGGGACTTTGTGGGGGATTCTTGCAAATAAATTAGCTTCACACAGGCGTCGTCTAACTGTCACAGCACTTACAGGTAACTCCAGACTGTCTTTGATCATCCTGGAGCTGATCAATGGGTGAGCCTTTGCCATTCTGGTTATTCTTCTATCCATTTTGATGGTTGTTTTCCGTTTTCTTCCACGCGTCTTTTTTTTTTTTTTTGTCCATTTTAAAGCATTGGAGATCATTGTAGATGAACAGCCTATAATTTTTTGCACCTGTGTATAAGTTTTCCTCTCTCCAATCAACTTTTTAATCAAACTACGCTGTTCTTCTGAACAATGTCTTGAACGTCCCATTTTCCTCAGGCTTTCAAAGAGAAAAGCATGTTCAACAGGTGCTGGCTTCATCCTTAAATAGGGGACACCTGATTCACACCTGTTTGTTCCACAAAACTGACAAACTCACTGACTGAATGCCACACTACTATTATTGTGAACACCCCCTTTTCTACTTTTTTTTTTTACTAATAGCCCAATTTCATAGCCTTAAGAGTGTGCATATCATGAATGTTTGGTCTTGTTGGATTTGTGAGAATCTGCTGAATCTACCGGTACCTTGTTTCCCATGTAACAATAAGAAATATACTCAAAACCTGGATTCATCTTTTTAGTTACATAGCACTACTATTATTCTGAACACTACTGTGTGTGCATATATATGTATGTATATATGTGTATGTATATATATATATATATATATATATATATATATATATATATATATTCTATTTCTACCTCATTTCTTATGTCTTGTACTGTTACAAGTATTATTATTGCTTATCCTTGTACACGCTGTTTGATGAACATTTTCCTCTACTTGCACCCACCTTGTGTGTTTTTTAAGAGCTGACGTAACATGTGAATTTTTCCTCTGTGAGATTAATAAAGTTTATCCTTACCCTTAAGATGCATCTTGGGTTCAGTTTAACATTAAACTCTTGATATGGCACTAAAATGGCCGAACTACCAGCAAGATTTTATGATTAAACCATTCTGAAGAAGCCGTGATTTATTTATTTATTTTAATGAAGTTTATAGTTAGCAGATGTTAGCAGAGGTTTTTGAAACTACAACAACAGACATTATCATTGTCAGTGAAGCATTCAGCCAATCAGGAACCCCGCTGGTTCTCAGCCGGTGAAAAACAAACTGCAGCCACTGACTGCTGGCGTCTCATCACCCTGGGTTTCAGAGTCATGTTTCAAGTCGGACTTAAGTTCTAACCTACACATGTGCAGCATGTTAGCCAGCACCACGTGAAGTCGAATGCACATGCAAATCATAACTCGCCACACCAAGAGGAAAGTGACACTTTGACTCATCAACCTGTTGACTTTTTTGTATTTTCACCTGACAGTCTGGAGCCATCATGACCGTCCTGGCTGCTGTTTGTACCAAAATGCCAGAAGCCAGATTGGCCATCATCTTCCTCCCCATGTTCAGCTTCACCGCCGCTAACGTAAGAAACACATCAGCTGTGCACCTATATTGCCTCCATCTGACCCGTGGATGACGTCTGTCTGTGTATCTAACGTCCGTCTGAGCTGCGTCTCCTACAAAACTTCAGACGTGTACGGCTCCCCCACATGGCTGTTCGTGGTACATGTCGGTACCCTCATGTTTGGTTCCATTTGATATTGTTGTTTGTGTCTCTGTGCTCATCTTGTTGATGATTTAGTTTAAAGTTTTACTTTTTGTTTTTGGAGGGGTGTGGCTGTATTACAGGAAGTTGTGAATGATGGTCATTTCCTGTCATTCCATTTTTTAATGTTACATTTAAGCACTTACATGGTCTTCTTCTTCCTATTCTTTTGGCTGCTCCCATTAGGGGGCGCCACAGCTGATTATCCGTCTCCATCTCACCCTCTGTCCTCTGTATTAGGGCTGAAACGATTAGTCGAGTAACTCGATTACGAAAAATTTTTCGAAATTCTGTACCTCGAAGCTTCGTTTAACTTTGTAGTACATATGCCAGGCCTGTGTTTGGCGCTGTAACATCCCTGGAAAAAAAACTGAGGAAGACGAGAGCATGCCCATTAACTGTGTAAAGGCTAATCCAAAAGCTCCAGGTTTCCAACGCGACACACACAGTCAAATAAAGCCTTTTAAGAGAGAGGGTCCACGCTGATCATCTGAAATAGACTGTGTATTTAAAGTGAAGCAGTGTGTTTGTCTATTTTTAAAAACACACGGCCCGCTCGACGTGGGGACTGACTATCCGCCCGGCGGCCGGCTGCTGTCTCTCTCTGCCCGGTGTGAGGGGCTCAGTGTTCCGCTCACACCGGGCGAGTCACAGCTCCGTCCCCAGCCACACTGACAAACAGTCTCTGAAAGTAGATCCTCTCAGCAGAAGTCCACTCTTTCTTCTGTGTTTTGCTCAGACTTGCACTGAGTGTTTCGCTTTTAATTTTTGCTTTTTAAGGACCACATTGGAAATAAGCGTTTATGCTTTCATGTGTTATCCTGGTTTATAATGTCATATTTACATGTTGCGTGTTTGTATGTATTATCTGCCAAAAAATTAAATTTCCATGCCTCCACTAGAATGTCATCTGGACCAACTGCTTTTCCACTCTTCATAGCTGCCCTCACTTCATCTTTACTTATCCCGTGTGCTTCCTGATTTACTCTCTCCACATCATCCTTTCCAGCTCTGTCCCTTTGTCTGGCCAATCGGTACTAATCTGTTTCTCCTTCCTGTTCAACTTCTTGTACAGCTTGCTAAATGCCTTTTCCGTAGCTTTTGCCACTTCTCACCTTACGCCACATCTCCTTGTACTCCTGTCGACTTTCTTCATCTCTCCGACTATCCCAATTCTTTTTCACCAACCTCTTTCTACTTATGCTTTCCTGGACATGTTAGTTCCACCACAAAGTCTCTCCCTTTACCAGTCATACTAGCATTCAAAGTCCTGACTATCACTTCCACCCTTCTAGTTTTCCTCCTCTCCAGCTGTCTGTGGACACGTTCTCCTCCTCTTCTTCTGCTCCTCCTCTTCACCAGCACCCTGTTGGGCAACAGCAGCGCTGGCGGTCATTGTTATCCCGGGCCTTAACCGATCCAGTATGGAAATTTGATTTGTTATCTGCATCTTTAAATTTGGCGCTTTCTTACGCCGGTTGTCCTTCCTGATGCAGCCCTCCTCATTTATCCGGGCTTGGGACCCGCACTCAAAATGTACTGGCTGCACGCCCCATGTGGCTGAGTTAGGTTAAACAAAGTCAAATACTTGAAAAATATCGACACCCAAACATGAACGCATACAGCACACTGAAAAAAATCCTTTTGCCTTTACTTTGAATATCGGCTTTTATTTTGAAATCTTGGTCAGTGGAAGAAACTTGAGTCCAAGAAGCATTTTGTGACTTCATCATGTCTGCCTCCAGGCTCTGAAGGTAATTGTTGCCATGGATACAGCTGGTGTGGTGCTGGGGTGGAGGTTTTTTGACCACGCTGCCCACCTTGGAGGAGCCGTGTTTGGAATGTGAGTGACTGACGGGATCGAGACACCTGCTGAGGGCTAATTTCTAGGCTTTAAGCCTGGGAACATAGGCTGAGTGAATGGATCTCTCCAGCATAAAATTTCCTAATCAGTGCAAATAGGTGATGGTGAACTCAAAACACTGTTCTGGAGTATTGTTTGTTTGTTTGTTTTTTTCCAGACATTGTGCTAAACAGGACGTTGTCATGTGGTTCGAAACAAATGCCTCAAAAGCATTCCATTTGATTTCGGTCCTCTGATCAAACGTGAGCCGTCCACATGATTGTAAAACAGCAACAACGTCAAACCTTACAGTGACAGCACTGCTGGTAATGGACACAGAGACCTGTAGGTGGCGATATTTAAGTGATTATCTTCATTATTAGGTAACGAGATCAAACGTGTGACTCCATTTGAGGAATAGGTCCAGGTGAGGGGAGGTGATGGTCCAGTGGTTAAGGCGTTGGGCTTGAGATCGGAAGATCCTCAGTTCAAATCCCAGTCTGACTGGAAAATCACTAAATTAAAAACTTTGGGCAAGGTCTTTAATCCCCTATTGCTCCCAGTGTGTAGCAGCACCCTCACATCGGGCTGAATGTGAGGCATTATTGTAAAGCGCTTTGAGCATCTGATGCAGATGGAAATGCGCTATATAAATGCAGTCCATTTTACTGAAATGAGACTATGAAACAGTGTTCAGACTCACCAAAATGAGACTTTGAAACTGAGTTTAGACGCACCGAAATGACACTTTGAAACAGTGTTCAGATACACTGAAATGGGACTTTGAAATGGTGTTTAGATGCACCAAAATAAAATTTTGAAACACTGTTTAGATGCACCGAAATGAGACATTGAAACTGTTGACACACCGAAATGAGACTTTGAAACTGTTTAGATGCACCGAAATGAATCTTTAAAACGGTGTTCAGACACACTGAAATGAGACTTTGAAGTGGTGTTCAAACAGCACAGCAATGACTTTGAAACATATTCATATGCACTTAAATGACACTTTGAAATGGGGTTCATATGCACTGAAATAGATAAACTTTATTGATCTCACAGAGGAGAAATTCACAATGAGACTATGAAACAATGCTCAGACACACTGAAATGAGACTATGAAACGGTGTTTAGACGCACTGAAATGAGACCTAGATCGGTGTTCAGGCGCACTGAAATGAGACTTTGAAACTGTTTTCAGAGGCACTTAAATGAGGCTTCGAAAAAGTGTTTATGCACTGAAATGACACTTCGAAACGGAGTTCAGGTGCACAGAAATGAGACTTTGAAACTCTTGACACACAGAAATGAGACTTTGAAACGTTGTTCAGATGCACTTAAATGAGAATTTCAAACAGTGTTGAAACAGCACAGCAATGAGACTTTGAAATGGTGTTCAGACAACCCGCTGAAATTACACTTTGAAACAGTGTTCAGAGGCACTTAAATGAGACTTTGAAAAAGTGTTTATGCACTGAAATGAGACCTTCAAACGGAGTTCAGATGCACTGAAATGAAACTTTGAAACGGTGTTTAGACGCACCAAAATGAGACTTTGAAACAATGTTGAGAGGCTCTGAAATGAGACTTTGAAACAGTATTTAGACACACCCAAATGAGACTTTGAAATGGTGTTTAGACACTGAAATGAGACCTTGATCTGTGTTCAGATCCACCAAAATGAGACTTTGAAACGGTGTTTAGACGCACTGAAGTGAGACTTTGAAACGGTGTTTAGACACTGAAATGAGACCTTGATCTGTGTTCAGAAACACCAAAATGAGACTTTGAAATGGTGTTTAGACACTGAAATGAGACTTTGAAACGGTGTTTAGAGCACTGAAGTGAGACTTTGAAACAGTATTTAGACACTGAAATGAGACCTTGATCTGTGTTCAGAAACACTGAAGTGAGACTTTGAAACAGTGTTTAGACACTGAAGTGAGACTTTGAAACAGTGTTTAGACACTGAAGTGAGACTTTGAAACGGTGTTTAGACACTGAAGTGAGACTTTGAAACGGTGTTGACACACACTGAAGTGAGACTTTGAAACGGTGTTGACACACACTGAAATGAGACTTTGAAACGGTGTTGACACACACTGAAATGAGACTTTGAAACGGTGTTGACACACACTGAAATGAGACCTTTATCTGTGTTCAGACCCACCGAAATGAGACTTTGAAACGGTGTTTAGAAACACACTGAAATGAGGCTTTGAAACGGTGTTTAGACGCACTGAAGTGAGACTTTGAAACGGTGTTTAAACACTGAAATGAGACCTTGATCTGTGTTCAGATCCACCGAAATGAGACTTTGAAACGGTGTTTAGAAACACTGAAATGAGGCTTTGAAATGGTGTTTAGAAACACTGAAATGAGGCTTTGAAACGGTGTTTAGACGCACTGAAATGAGACTTTGAAACGGTGTTTAGACGCACTGAAATGAGACTTTGAAACGGTGTTTAGACGCACTGAAATGAGACTTTGAAACGGTGTTTAGACACACCAGAATGAGACTTTGAAACAGTGTTTAGACGCACTGAAATGAGACCTTGATCTGTGTTCAGATGCACCGAAATGAGACTTTGAAACGGTGTTTAGACGCACTGAAGTGAGACTTTGAAACGGTGTTCAAAAATGTGCTTGCTGAGGTTTCATGTGAGAGCCTTCGTGATTTCCCATCATTCTCTTTGTTTCTGTTCTTTCCCGCAGCTGGTACATCCTGTTTGGCCATGAGATGATCTGGAAGAATCGTGAACACTTCCTGAAGGTTTGGCACGAGCTACGAACCCGAGGTGGACCAGGCGGTCGTGGCGGCGGAGGAGGCTCCGCCTAGTACCAGCAGACCTCAGGACTGGAACTGTAATGTTTAGAGACAGAACATGCCCCGCCTCACACCATGGTCACATAGCGTCATCAGTTTAAGGATGTGATGTCACAAAGAGCAGATTGTCAGTGTGTGTATGTGTGGAGGCGGAACTTGCGGGTGAAGTGTTATTAGATGTTAAGCTTGTTGCCTGTGTTTAGCTGTTCTAATCAATAAAAGTGATCTGTTGGACTTTAGTCTCTGGAAACAAGGAGATGAACCCTAAAAGATGTCATTCATCACCATGGCAACCAGTTGTTCACATCATTAGTTATAATAGGACTAACCTGGTTAAATTAATACTAGGTACTCCTAGTCAGTCGATAAGTCAGATTTATTTATTTTTGTTGTTTTGCTGGAAATACTGATGTTGACAAATATCAAATGGTAAACACCACCAGAATTGTATTGAAGTGAAGCCCCGCCCCCTCTGCTTACACCTTTTGACCTTTGTTTTTAACGAAATCGATATTTAAAGATCAATCTGCCGCAATCGTTTGGTCTCCAACAGAAAAATTGGCTGAATTTCTCAAAACCTTTTTAAATCAAGTGATAAATAAAAATATTTCTGTATCTGAGTCTTTGTCTGTGTGGACGTTTGTCCCTGTCCACTGCCTGAAGGACAGAGCATCCAGAAAGTATTCACAGCATTTCACTTTTCCACATATTGTTATATTCAGCCTTATTCCAAAATGGATTAAATTCATTTTTCCCTCAAAGTTCTACACACAACACCCCATAATGACAATGTGAAAAAGTTATGAGATTTTTGCAAATTTATTACAAATAAAAACCTAAGAAATCTCTTGTACATAAGTATTCACAGCCTTCACAGCCAGGAAGCTCTAAATTGAGCTCAGGTGCCTCCTGTTTCCACTGATCATTCTTGAGATGTTTCCACAGCCTAACTGGAGTCCATCTGGGGTAAATTCAGTTGATTGGACAGTTGATTTGGAAAGACACACACCTGTCTACATATGAGGCCCCACAGGTGACAGTGCATGTTATGTAACTGCTGAGTGGATCATTTGATTGGTGGCTTGTATGTCACATGACATGGATTATTGGGCCCATTTGCTGTTGTTTCATTGACTGTGCAATAGTTCTTTTAGTGTGCAATTTTGGTGCTATATGAAATCTGCTATTGCACGCCCCGACCACCACACACGCTCACACTGCCGGGGGCGGCGTTTAGCTAAACATGGCGGAGTTTGTTTTGCTGGAGGATGACAATTTGAATGAGCTAATTGATGCTGCTAATTCTTCTAACACATACAAAAACCCAAAAACAAATCCATGCCGTAAGCCGTCTAGAGGCATGAAGAGCTGTTCGGATGAAGTTAGGATGAAAAGCTGGACACGTCTCTGATGCGATTTTTCGCTAGAGTGAGGAAAACAGACGCCATCACGGAGTGTTACATCGTCAGGAGTGTTTCTTGCAAGTTGACTGAGAACAATTTTGGACTCCTACATAAAGTGACGAACATCAAAATGTAAGTCACTTTTCTGTTTCTCTCTCTCTTAGGTGGTCTGCTCTTGGGCAGGTCCAGCATGCACAACCACACACCATGTCTCTCGATCCATCGCCATCTCCTTTATGATGTGATAGCCATGCCCTTCTTGTATGTTGTCCAGCATTGCCAACCTCTTCCTTCCTCTCCCTCTCTTTCCATCTACTCTCCCCTCCAGCACTGTTCTTAACATTCCTTCTGATCCCACTGTAGCCAAGTGCTTGCTCACAGGGGGTCGTTTTGACCGTTGGGGTTTTACATAATTGTTGTATGGCCTTGCCTTACAATATAAAGCGCCTTGGGGCAACTGTTTGTTGTGATTTGGCGCTATATAAAAAAATTGATTGATCTCATGATGTGGCCAATCCATCGTGCTTTCCTCTTCCAGATTGTAACTTTTAGGCTTCTCTTTTCTCCAACTCTCCTCAGAACGTCATTTCTCATGTGCTCTCTCCAGCTGATCTTTTCCATCCTCCTCCAAAACCACATCTCGCAGCTCTCTAGTCTCTTCATGTCCTCGTTCTTCAGTGTCCAGGTTTATGAGCCATAAAGGAGTACACTCCAAACTAAAGTCTTGATTAGTCTCTTCTTCAGGTTTTGGTTGGTCTTTCCAGTGATTAGCGCTTGATGTTTGTTGAACGCGTTTTTTGCCATAGCAATTCTTTTCCTCACTTCTTTTTCACTACGTCCATCATCTGTGAGCAGGCTTCCAAGATATTTGAATTGTTGGACTGGCCATCGATGTTGATCTGCAACTGCTCATATTCACCTTTCCCAATCTTCATTACCTTTGTCGTGGTCTTGTTTATTCTCATTCCGTATTGCTCCACCACCTCATTTAGCTTCATCATGATGGTCTGGAGTCCTTTTGCTGTGTTCGCTATCATTGCCTGATCGTCTGCAAATCTCACAGCTTGGATCAAGTGTCCTCCCATCTTCACTCCTTCTTCCAATCCTTCCATTGCCTCCTTCATCATTGTCTCTGCAAAGATGTTAAAAAGCAGCGGAGACAGTAGGCAGCCCTGTTGCACTCCTCTTCCGATGATACATGGTCCAGCCATCCCCTGGTCAGTTCGCACTGTTGCCGTCTGTCCCATGTAAAGGGCTTTGATCAATCTCCTCTCCCTCCAATCTGCTCCCAGGTCTTTCAAAACGGCCATCAGTTTCATCCAGTCCACCCAATCGAATGCCTTCTCGTAGTCGACAAAACAAACATAAACATCTCGATTGTGTTCAATGTTACGTTCTGATAATGTTCTCATGGTGGCCACTGCCTCTCTTGTTTTCCGGAAGCCAAACTGGTCCCATTCAATGTAGTCCTTCGTTCTGGTTCTCAGTCTGTTGTTAATTACTCTCAGCAGGCCGGTCTTCAGTTCTTGTATGGCATGTAGTATCTCACTTTTCAAGATGTCCAGGCCAAGTTGGTCCCTCTCTACCTCTTCCTCTTCTTCCATCTCAATTTGCTCAGGCCTCTCTTCTTTGTTGTAGAGCTCCTCTATGTACTCCTTCCACCTCTCAATGATCTCCTCTGGTTCTGTCAATAGTACACCTTGCTTACTCATGATGGTCTTCGTTGACTGATTCTTGTTTTTCCAGGTCAGTTTTTTCACCTTCTGGTACATTTTGTCAATCTGTCCAGCTCTTTCAAGTCTTCTATCTCTTTGCATTGTTCCTCCCAATACTTTTCTCTCGCTGCATCTCTACTTCTTCTCAGTTCATTGTTAAGCTTTCTGTACAATCTCTTTCCTTTCTCTGTGTTCACTTTTTTCCACCGTCTTCTCTCGTCCATCTTTCGTATCATATTTTCTGTCACCCACGGTTTCTTTGCTCCCCTCCTCTGTTCTCTTCCAATGGTCTCCTCTGCACTTTCAGTAAGTGCTTTCTTTAAGATGTTCATTTGCACCTGTCTCTGTGTTTTGGTTGCTCTGTAGTCTGATTCTGACTCCGTCATTTAGTTTTTTTTTTTTTTGGATTCATCTTTCAGAGCTTCTAGGTTCCACTTTTTGTGGATGTTTGATTTTCTCAGTCGCTTGAGTTTCAGGTTGACTTTCATTGCAACAAGGTTGTGGTCTGAGTCCGCATCTGCACCAGGAAAGGCATGGGCGTTCTTTACACTGTTGCGGTACCGCTGTTTCACCATGATGTAATCTAACTGCGTTCATCTCACGTCTCCTGGGACCTTCCATGTGTACCTCCTACGTTTGTTATGCTTGAACCATGTGTTTGTAATGCAGAGCTTATTTATTTTACAGAACTCGAGTAGCATTTGTCCTCTGTCATTTCTGCTCCCTAATCCGTACTTGCCAGCTACGTCATTCTCACCTTGCTCTCCCACCACCGCATTTAGGTCTCCCATTACAATGACGTAGTCATCTCCTCTTCCTTTCCTGATCGCATCCTCCACTTGTTCATAGACTTCCTCGACATCTTCATCCTCGTAGTCTGTTGTTGGCATGTATACTACAATCATCACTATGTCTACTGGTGATCCTCTCAGTCTCACTGTCATCAGACGGTCGCTGATGCATTCCATTTCTCTCAGTTTGGTCCAGTAATATCGCTACTCCCCACTGGCTCTGTTTTCCTCCAGAATGAATCACTCTATACTTGTCACTGCTGACATCACCTGTCTCCTTCCACCTGGTCTCTAATCAGACCAAGCATGTTCAAGTTGTTTCTCTCCATCTCTCTCTTGATGTATTTCAGCTTCTCAGCTCTTCGCATGCTTCGCACGTTCCATGTCCCTACTTTAAGGGTCTTCTTGTTGCAAGGATTTCGCAGGTTGACGACCAGGGAGGCCCTGCACCCTCCCGTGCCGGACGAGGCTCCCAGCCCCTGTTGAGGCATGGTTCCATTTATGTCGTTGACTAGTCTACTTCTACGGCTATGCATAGTTTGACTTGGGATGTAATACTGGGGTGGTTTCCCGTTGCCTTCCCCAGGGAGTGATGGTGATAAAGCGGTCACTCCAACTATCCGCTAACCCTCAGAGGGCCTCACCACCGGATGCAGTTTAACGTTATGCCCAAGACAACAGATTTCTGTTTCTAAATGAATACAATATCAAATGAGGACAAGGATCTATTTTAACCATTATATAAAACAAATAATGAATGTTTTTACATTCTGTCAATGGTACAAATAATATAAGTCAAAGGAATTGTCTGTAGACCTCCGAGACAGGATTGTCTGGAGGCACAGATCTGGGGAAGGGAACAGAAACATTTCTGGTGCTTTGAAGGTCCCAATGAGCACAGTGGCCTCCATCATCTGAAATGGAAGAAGTTCAGATCCACCAGGACTCTTCCTAGAGCTGGCCGCCCGTCTAAACTGAGTGATCGGGGGAGAAGGGTCTTAGTCAGGGAGGTGACCAAGAACCTGATGGTCACTCTGTCAGAGCTCCAGCATTCCTCTGTGGAGAGAGGAGAACCTTCCAGAAGGACAACCATCTCTGCAGCAATCCACCAATAAGGCCTGTATGATAGAGTGGCCAGACAGAAGCCACTCCTTAGTAAAAGGCACATGGCAGCCCACCTGGAGTTTGACAAAAGGCACCTGAAGGACTCTCAGACCAGGAGAAACAAAATTCTGTGGTCTGATGAAACGATTGAACTCTTTGGTGTCATGTTTGGAGGAAACCAGACACCATCCCTACAGTGAAGCATGGTGGTGGCAGCATCATGCTGTGGGGATGTTTTCAGCAGCAGGAACTGAGAGACTAGTCAGGATTGAGGGAAAGAAGAATGCAGCAATGTACAGAGACATCCTGGATGAAAACCTGCTCCAGAGCGCTCTTGACCTCAGACTGGGGCGACGGTTCATCTTTCAGCAGGACAGTGACCCTAAGCACACAGCCAAGATACAGTATCAAGAGTGTCTTCAGGACAACTCTGTGAATGTTCTTGAGTGGCCCAGCCAGAGTCCAGACCTGAATCTGACTGAACATCTCTGGAGAGATCTGAAAATGTCTGTGCACCGACGCTCCACATCCAACCTGATGGATCTTGAGAGGTGCTGCAAAGAGGAATGGACCAAACTGTCCAAAGATAGGTGCACCAAGCTTGTGGCATCATATTCAAGAAGACTTGAGGCTGGAATTGCTGCCAAAGGAGCATCAACAAAGTATTGAACAAAGGCTGTGAATACTTATGGACATGGGATTTTAGATTTTGTTGTTGTTTTAGTTTGTTTGTTTTAATAAAGTTGCTAAAAATTTCACCCCCAAATTTTTTTTTCATGTTGTCATTATGGGGTGTTGTATGTAAAATTTTGAGGGATAAAATGAATTTTATCTATTTTGAAATAAGCCTGTAACATGTACCAAGGGTAGTCCAACCTGCTCCATGTGACCCAGGTTCTAGGATTATCTCCATATGGTGGCCTTCCAGCTCGCTGACCTCAGAGTTGCGTTTCTGGTTTTTGCAGATATGTCTCTGTTGACATCATCAAGTATGACCTCCAGTGACCGCTGATCAGGTTTGATTGTGAAGCAGCTGGGTTGAAGATTAACATCTCCAAATCTGAGACCATGGTCCTCTGTTGTAAGGTTCTGAAAAATCTCATCACCTGAGTTAAATTAAAAACCACCAAACAGCTCTGGATGTAATTTAAAGTTCAAATTGACACACCCATTTCCTTCTTCTAAGTTAACCCTTACGTGCACGTCAGCACATCGCTGACGTGCACCTGACACTCGTTCACATGACTGAAGATGTGATTTGGTTTTCCTTAACTGTGGTTCTGGGTGTCATCTGCATGTTCATGGTTTGTGGTGAGACCAGTGATGGAAAACCTGAGGACCAGAACGCTGCAGGTTTTCATCCTGACATCAGCAGCTGATGTCCCTGATGGGAGGGACTTATCAATGAGCCAACCTTTTGAACTGATCCCTTTCTTTTCTGTTCTTGGATGGAAATAAACATCTGTATCAGTCACCTGACAAACCGGTACCGACAGCTGTGTATCTGGTTCTCGCACCTGTGCTTTAGATCACAAAGGTCACGGATGGGATCATTTCTTAGATCAGCAGAAAATAAGTGACAAACGGAATGTTGTTTACTGAGTGGTGCTCGACACGGAGACGGCACCATCCTCGACTTCTGATATTTCTGACGGATTCTTTCCATGTGCGAAGCTGAGCATCAGGCGACGGAGACTTTAAACAACACACAGCCACTTTGATTTCACTCTCTCATTGAGTTTTACACAGTTATTGTCTTAAAATCGCTTCACTGTGACAATAAATCTGTATTCCATATTATTATGTAAACTGGTTCATGTGTTTGAGAAACCCAAGGGGTGGTCCATACACATCAAGTGGTCTGTGGCACCACAAAGTCCCACTCATGATACTGACAAACACCTGCAACAGGTTGATGTTCTTCAGCTGCTGCGGAAATCCTGTTTCTGCAGTCACAGGATCCCGGAATGATCAGGGATTGAAGACAAAGAAATTCCACAATATAAGACAAAGGGGCAAAAGAGTTTTGAGGGCAGTCCAACTTTAGGTTTTGTCATGAATATAGTTATATCGTCAGCATAGCACAATAATGGGATTTATTCACCTCCACTTGAAGCTCGATGGCTGACCGGAGTGGAACCAGTTCACCTTTTACAAAGACTAAATGTTAGGGTGGAATTCTGAGCTTCAGTTCAATAACTTGAGGGTTTGTTTTTTTTTTCTTTTGTTGGTGGTATGTGTGTTTTGTGTAAGTGTGTAAATACTGCTGTGTGTTCAGAGCTGCTTTGGCCTTTCCCAGAGTTCATTGCCCCACTCACCAAAACTGCCTCAATTGGGTCCACAGAGACCCACTGAACAAAAAGAAAAACAGATTTCATCGACGAGCTGCCGGTAAGAACTGAACTCTTCTTCTTTGGTGTTATGGCTCATTTATCTTCCAGGACTTTAAAGGCTTTTTTCTTCTTCTCATGGTAAATGTGGCTTTTATTTGGAGACATTTTAGGTTTTCATTCATCTTTGACCTGAAATCCAAACTAATGACATCTTCATTGTGGAGGGTTCTGAGTTGATGTGTCAGATTTTATGCCTGAGGGGTGAATTAGCTGAACACTGGATGTGGATTCTCTGTTCCACCAAACCATGATCCAGATTATCTGCCTCATCTGCCTCTGGATCAGAACTGTGCCATTAGCCATCAGTCCTGTCATCATGTACTTTTCAAACAGAGGCTAAGGGAAACCGGCATTGACGCGGTAGCTGACGACGGACTTTTGTTCGGGTTTGGCGTCAGGATCAGGTTTATTTGGACAAATACAACGAATCAGCTGTCGTGGAATAAAATGCTAAAACAGAAGCAACGTTACGTTTCCTCTGAAACATTGAAATAAAACTGTACCTCATTCAGTTCTCTGCATTTATAACACACCTTTCCATCTATATTAGAAGCTCAAAGTGCTTTACAATGATGCCTCACATTCACCCATTCACACACACTGATGTCAGGGTGTTGCTATGCGAGACACTCACTACACACCGGGAGCAACTTGGCAACACAGTTCAGTTCTGAACGGGCGTGTTGTGGATCGGGTCACTTTGGTGTCTTTCTTGCCAAGGAAATGTTTTCTGACCTTTGACTTAGTGGACAATGCTGACGTTTCTGTGGAGTCCACAGATACCCTGACTGAGGCACTTGTGAATGTGGGTTTGTGGTGGCTTAGTGGTTAGCACTGGTGCCTCACAGCAAGAAGGTCGTGGGATCGCTTCCCAGCCTTTCTGGGTGGAGTTTGCATGTTCTCCCCGTGTCTGTGGATTTCCTCCCACAATCAAAACCTGCTTATTTATGGTCTGCTCCTTTCTCTGCCCCTGACCAAGGCAGCGTCTCTACATCTGGAGTTGGTCCCGGGTGCCGGACTGTGGCTGCACACTGCCCCTAGTGGTTAGATTGTGTCTAACTGTAATTAGGACGGTTAAATGCAGACAACAAATGTTGTATGTACAATGACAAATAATGGCTCTTCTTCTTTGTCCTGGATCCAGACTAAGATCAAGACTTTCACTGGCATCTTGGACTCGTCCATCCAAAGTGTCTCTGTCTGTAGTAAGTGTTGAACTTGTTGAGATGTTCACTGACCTCAGCAGTGACCTTCATGTCTCTGGTTCCTCGTCCTTCCAGTTCCTCATGTGTCTTCTAGCAAAGTAGTTGAAGATACATGTCTTTGAGAAAATCCTCTGATCTTGTTGTACAGAAGAAAAATAAAAGTGTCACTTGTCCAAATACTTATGGACTTGATAGTACATGAGAAACTCAAGTTTGGAAATGGAGGTCAGAGGTCAGGAGGTGGAGTCATGTTTGTGATACTGCAGCAATCACGTTTGAAGACTCGTGTTTCAGAGAATAAAACATTTGGCTGATGGATCAAGTCTGTCAAATGAAGGTTGGAAAAAGGCCATTTTTATAAAATGCAGGTCAAAGGTCACACTAAGACACCCCTGATGGCTTTGAATGGTCACGTGGGGCCAGTGATCTCTGAGTTCAGTAAGAAATGTGATGATGTTACATCACCATGAAGCACCCAACAGGAGCAGGCGGCCCAGGCGGGGTCGACCCTGGGTGACCCCAGGCACCCCGTGTACCCACAGTTCAAACTGCTTCCATCTGGCCATAGATTTGTGTCCAAGAGATGTGTTGTAAATTAAATTTCCCCGTCATGGGACTATTAAAAGCTTATCTTATCTTCAGACTGTCAGATATCAGAACTCTTACAGCCACCGTGAACTTGTTTTTTTAAACACTATCATGCGAGTGTTTTTAACGAGGTCTCTTCATGTCGTATTTACGTCTATGTATGAATGTGTTCTCTCTGCCGGCTGCACAACAAACTGCCCCACTGGGGTTCATAAAGACACCTTGAACAGAACCCTGAGGCACTTCAGATTTCATATCATCCAGTGGTACCAAACTATCCAACTAACACGTGGAAAAAGACGGAGCATCAAAGGTTTTCCTTTCAGATCCGTCTGGCTGCTTCTCCGCTGCTCACAGACTTTGTCCACTTTTATGGCCGTCCTGTCCTCAGCAGGTCTGCCGTCTTTTCAGGACTTCAGACAAACATCACACACACTTAGACGTGGACACTTGTTAGTTCCCGCCGCCGCAGGGTACGAGAGCCGTGACCTCACCACATGATCACCCTTCACAGAGTCCTTACAGTTCAGCTCACATCCCTCTTAGGTCAGTTCAGAGGTTGTTGACCCCGACCCTGTTTTACTGGTTCAAATCCAGGAAGATTTAACTTTGTTCGTCTGCAGGAACAGTTCAGTGGGACTGTTCCTGCAGGAGGAGGAAGACACACCTCTTGGGTACATTTTTAAACTATTAATTATGACTGCAGCCCTTTTTATTGCGGTGACCTTCAGAGAAAGGGCGGAGTTACACAGGAAGTCTGTCCAAAACCTTTTTTGTTGTTGTTGTTGTTGTTGTTTTAATGTTGGTGGTAAAATTTGCAGTTTTATGAGTTTTTAGCCTCGGGTGACCTTGAACGGTTTAAACTAAAACAGAGATTGATGATTTGGAGTCCAGGTGGATTAAACCTGGTGGACAGAAACCGTTACCATGACGTCACTGAATCACTGAGTCTGTGTCAAAACGTGTTTAATTCATATTAGTCTTTCAGTTCTGTCTGTTAGTTAGTTAGTCAACTGAACCAATTTTCTTCAAACTGGTCTGCAGTGGATCCAGATCCAGGTTTTTTTCCCACTTTGTTTAAAACTGTCAGAATGATTTCACAAACTTAAATCAATTTCTGGAAATTAATACCTCTTATTATTTTTCTGTTCCCGTTAGGGGTCACCACAGCAGATCAATTGTTTCCATCTCACCCTGTCCTCTGTATCTTCCTCTGTCACACCAACCACCTGCATGTCCTCTCTCAGCACATCCATGAACCTCCTCTTTGGTCTTCCTCTTCTCCTCCTGCCTGGTGGCTCCATCCTCAGCATCCTTCTCCCTATATACCCTGGGTCCCTCCTCTGCACATGTCCAAACCATCTCAATCTTGCCTCTCTGACTTTGTCTCCAAACTGTCCCACCTGAGCTGTCCCTCTGATATGTTCATTCCTAATCTTGTCCATTCTTGTCACTCCCAAAGAGAATCTCAACATCTTCAGCTCTGCCTCCTGTCTTTTTGTTAGTGCCACCGTCTCTAAACCGTCCAACATACATACTGTCTTGTTAACTTTGTCCTTCACTCTTGCTGATATTCTTCAGTCACAAATCACTCTGCCAACCTGTCAGAGTTGAACCTGATAAAACAGACAGCTCAAATTATCACAGAGAATGACCACACGGGAAACACTGAATTTTTTTCCTGATCAGGACAGAGAGCCAGCGGGCATGATCCTCGTCACCACTCACCAGTCAGCTCTGAAGGGCCCGCCCACTCATCTCCTGAATCTATTGAAACAAAGTTGCATACAGACATATGTAGAAGACATCAGACAAAAGCAGAGTCACACAGTCTATTCTCACATTGATAAAGTATTATGGCTCTCCACCTCGGAGTCTCACGGTCTGTTCTCACTCTCAGATATGAAACAAAACAACATCAACCCTGGGCTACTGTGCAGGCCACAACGTTCCTGCTCAAGGCCGATCTGTTAATTAAAATGTACATCTGTGCTCAGTTAAACAAGATTTACGCTCACAGTCCTCAAATCAGCAAAAGGTCATTTATCGTGTGAGGAGTTCAGTGGTTAACTTGGAAACTAAAATCACACACACACACACACACACACATATATATATATATTTATATATGAAGGACAGAATCAAAGACATTAATAATTGCTAAGTATATTTACAATTCTTTTGACACAACCTTTCTCCACCCACTCCACCCAGCCTGCACTCTCTTCCATGACTGTGGACTTTCTCAAGGTCTTGCTCTGTCTGTTCACCCTCATGTGGCTGATTTATTTCTTCACTGGGGATTTTCATAACAGCACAACGCTTCTCCAGAGGCATCATGTTGTCAGATGTGTTTTGGGTTTTACACTGATGCCTGTATTTATGACCTTTGACCTTTGATGGAGGTCCTGAGTTGCAGATTTGGTGTCTGGGGTATTATTGCTCATGTGCAGACTATGTAAGGGGCGTGTCTCTGGGGCTGATGACTTGCTGCTCCGGTTCAGGTGTGTGGGACTTCAGCAACATGGCGGTGGCACTGCAGGTTGTCGGTCTGGTTCTGGGTGTGGTCTCCTGGTGTCTGCAGTCTGCCTGCACCTCCTCTCAGGTGTGGAAGGTGAGGAGCCAGGCGGAGTCCATCAGCAGCAGCAACGTCTGTTTGAAGGTCTGTGGATGAGCTGCGTGGCCTCCTCTGTGGGCTCGATCCAGTGCAGGCAGGTTCAAAACTGTTCTTGGGACTGGCCGGTGAGGAATGGCTCAAAATCAGAGCTTCCTGCAGACAGCACAAGTACTTGATGGTTTGCTTTGTTGTGCAGCTCACCTCCAGGTCTGCAGGGCTCTGATGATCCTGGCTCTGCTGCTGGGTCTGGTCTCCCTCATCGTCTCTGCACTGGGACTAAAGTGTACCAGATCAGCAGCATCTCAGAGCAGACCAAAGCCCAAATGGCCCTGGCTGGAGGAACCCTCTTCATCCTGTCTGGTATGACTTGAATCAGTGATCAGATTTTGCTCAGATTCCACATAACGAGAACCAAGATACGAGGTCTATTAGAAAAGTATCCGACCTTATGTCCCAGCCTTGTCCTTTAACACTCCGAAACGGAGGTGGTTAAAGGACAAGCTGGACTGTCCAGCGCTCCACAATTCTCTGATACTCACTCGACTGGTAAGCACTGGAAAGGCATGTCCTAGCTTGTCCTTCTGGCACTCCGAAACGGAGGGTGTTCTTTGTCTCTCTTGCCGTCGTGATGCGCTGAAGCGTCAGCTCCTTTCCATGAAAAACACTCCTCGTTAAAAGTGGAATGTGGCGTTCATTTCCAACTGGACGCTGTGTTTTATCCGGGACGTCGTCTGGACTAGCACAGGAATTGTGAAAAGACGTGGACATCAGCACTTTTTTTCGGCAAATTGAGACAGATGTGCGGGTGCCGCGACGCACAAAGCAACGCCGTGAAGAAGCGTCACAGAACATGTTCTGGCATGTCCAGGCTCGTCCACAATTTCTTGGATAATCACTCGACTGAAAAACCACGAAGACACTCTGCATTTAGCTTTCTTATCAAATCAAATCAATTTTATTTATATAGCGCCAAATCACAACAAACAGTTGCCCCAAGGCGCTTTATATTGTAAGGCAAAAAGCCATACAATAATTACAGAAAAACCCCAACGGTCAAAACGACCCCCTGTGAGCAAGCACTTGGCGACAGTGGGAAGGAAAACTCCCTTTTAACAGGAAGAAACCTCCAGCAGAACCAGGCTCAGGGAGGGGCAGTCTTCTGCTGGGACTGGTTGGGGCTGAGGGAGAGAACCAGGAAAAAGACATGCTGTGGAGGGGAGCAGAGATCGATCACTAATGATTAAATGCAGAGTGGTGCATACAGAGCAAAAGAGAAAGAACAGTGCATCGTGGGAACCCCCCAGCAGTCTAAGTCTATAGCAGCATAACTAAGGGATGGTTCAGAGTCACCTGATCCAGCCCTAACTATAAGCTTTAGCAAAAAGGAAGTTTTAAGCCTAATCTTAAAGTAGAGAGGGTGTCTGTCTCCCTGATCTGAATTGGGAGCTGGTTCCACAGGAGAGGAGCCTGAAAGCTGAAGGCTCTGCCTCCCATTCTACTCTTACAAACCCTAGGAACTACAAGTAAGCCTGCAGTCTGAGAGCGAAGCGCTGTATTGGGTGATATGGTACTATGAGTCCCTAAGATAAGATGGGACCTGATTATTCAAAACCTTATAAGTAAGAAGAAGAATTTTAAATTATATTCTAGAATTAACAGGAAGCCAATGAAGAGAGGCCAATATGGGTGATATGCGCTCTCCTTCTAGTCCCTGTCAGTACTCTAGCTGCAGCATTTTGAATTAACTGAAGGCTTTTCAGGGAACTTTTAGGACAACCTGATAATAATGAATTACAATAGTCCAGCCTAGAGGAAATAAATGCATGAATTAGTTTTTTCAGCATCACTCTGAGACAAGACCTTTCTAATTTAGAGATATGCGCAAATGCAAAAAAGCAGTCCTACATATTGCTTAATATATGCATTGAAGGACATATCCTGATCAAAAATGACTCCAAGATTCTCACAGTATACTAGAGGTCAGAGTAATGCCATCCAGAGTAAGGATCTGGTTAGACACCATGTTTCTAAGATTTGTGGGGGCCAAGTACAATAACTTCAGTTTATCTGAATTTAAAAGCAGGAAATTAGAGGTCATCATGTCTTTATGTCTGTGAGACAATCTGCAGTTTAGCTAATTGGTGTGTGTCCTCTTGCTTCATGGATAGATAAAGCTGGGTTGGATGGATGGATGGATGCCTAAGGGAAGCATTATAAAGTGAATAAAATTGGTCCTAGCACAGAACCTTGTGGAACTCCATAATTAACCTTAGTCTGTGAAGAAGACTCCCCATTTACATGAACAAATCGTAATCTATTAGATAAATATGATGCAAACCACCGCAGCGGTCAACAGTCAACAGTATCAAAAGCAGCACTGAGGTCTAACAGGACAAGCACAGAGATGAGTCCACTGTCTGAGGCCATAAGAAGATCATTTGTAACCTTCACTAATGCTGTTTCTGTACTATGATGAATTCTAAACCTGACTGAAACTCTTCAAATAGGACCATTTCCTCTGCAGATGATCAGTTAGCTGTTTACCAACTACCCTTTCAAGAATTTTTGAAAGAAAAGTAAGGTTGGAGATTGGCCTATAATTAGCTAAGATAGGTGGTCAAGTGATGGCTTTTTAAGTAATGGTTTAATTACTGCCACCTTGAAGCCTGTGGTACATAGCCAACTAACAAAGATAGATTGATCATATTTAAGATCAAAGCATTAACTAATGGTAGGGCTTCCTTGAGCAGCCTGGTAGGAATGGGGTCTATAGACATGTTGATGGTTTGGAGGAAGTAACTAATGAAAATAACTCAGACAGAACAATCGAGAGAAAAAGTCTAACGAAATACCGGCATTACTGAAAGCAGCCAAAGAAAACGATATGTCTTTGGGATGGTTATGAGTAATTTTTTCTCTAATAGTTAAAATTTTATTAGCAAAGAAAGTCATGAAGTCATTACTAGTTAAAGTTAAAGGAATACTCGGCTCAATAGAGCTCTGACTCTTTGTCAGCCTGACTACAGTGCTGGAAAAAAAAAACCTGGGGTTGTTCTTATTTCTTCAATAGTGATGAGTAGTAAGATGTCCTAGCTTTACGGAGGGCTTTTTTTTATAGAGCAACAGACTCTTTTCCAGGCTAAGTGAAGATTCTTAAATTAGTGACACGCCATTTCCTCTCCAACTTATGGGTTATCTGCTTTAAGCTGCGAGTTTGTGAGTTATACCACGGAATCAGCACTTCTGATTTAAGGCTCTCTTTTTCAGAGGAGCTACAGCATCCAAAGTTGTGCTCAATGAGGATGTAAAACTATTGACGAGATAATCTATCTCACTCACAGAGTTTAGGTAGCTACTCTGCACTGTGTTGGTATATGGCATTGGAGAATATAACAAGAAGGAATCATATCCTTAAACCTAGTTACAGCGCTTTCCGAAAGACTTCTACTGTAATGAAAACTTATTCCCCACTGCTGGGTAGTCCATCAGAGTAAATAAATGTATTAAGAAATGATCAGACAGAAGGGTGTTTTCAGGGAATACTGTTAAGTCTTCAATTTCCATACCACAAGTCAGAAGAAGATCTAAAGTATGGTAAAGTGGTGGGTGGACTCATGTTACATTTTGAGCAAAGCCAATTGAGTCTAATAATAGATTAAATGCAGTGTTGAAGCTGTCATTCTCAGCATCTGTGTGGATGTTAAAATCGCCCACTATAATTATCTGAGCTAAGCACTAAGTCAGACAAAAGGTCTGAAAATTCACAGAGAAACTCACAATAACGACCAGGTGGACGATAGATAACAACAAATAAAACTAGTTTTTGGGACTTCCAATTGGATGGACAAGACTAAGAGTCAAGCTTTCAAATGAATTAAAGCTCTGTCTGGGTCTTTGATTAATTAATAAGCTGGAATGGAAGATTGCTGCTAATCCTCCCCTCGGCCCGTGCTACGAGCATTCTGACAGTTAGTGTGACTCGGGGGTGTTGACTCATTTAAACTAACATATTCATCCTGCTGTAACCAGGGTTTCTGTAAGGCAGAATAAATCAATATGTTGATCAATTATTATAGTCATTTACTAACAGGGACTTAGAAGAGAGACACCTAATGTTTAATAGACCACATTTTACTGTTTTAGTCTGTGGTGCAGTTGAAGGTGCTATATTATTTTTTCTTTTTGAATTTTTATGCTTAAATAGATTTTTGCTGGTTATTGGTGGTCTGGGAGCAGGCACCGTCTCTACGGGGATGGGGTAATGAGGGGATGGCAGGGGGAGAGAAGCTGCAGAGAGGTGTGTAAGACTACAACTCTGCTTCCTGGTCCCAACCCTGGATAGTCACGGTTTGGAGGATTTAAGAAAATTGGCCAGATTCTAGAAATGAGAGCTGCTCCATCCAAAGTGGGATGGATGCCGTCTCTCCTAACAAGACCAGGTTTTCCCCAGAAGCTTTGCCAATTATCTATGAAGCCCACCTCATTTTTTGGACACCACTCAGACAGCCAGCAATTCAAGGAGAAACATGCGGCTAAACATGTCACTCCCGGTCCGACTGGGGAGGGGACCAGAGAAAACTATAGAGTCCGACATTGTTTTGCAAAGTTACACACCGATTCAATGTTAATTTTAGTGACCTCCGATTGGAGTAACTGGGTGTCATTACTGCCGACGTGAATTACAATCTTACAAAATTTACACTTAGCCTTAGCCAGCAGTTTCAAATTTCCTTCAATGTCGCCTGCTCTGGCCCCCGGAAGACATTTGACTATGGTTGCTGGTGTCGCTAACTTCACATTTCTCAAACAGAGTCGCCAATAACCAGAGTTTGTTCCTCGGCGGGGTGTTCGCCGAGTGGGGAAAAACAGAGATGTGAACGGGTTGGTGGTGTACAGGGGGCTTCTGTTAGGACTACGCTTCCTCCTCACAGTCACCTAGCTGGCCTGCTTTCCCGGCTGCTCGGGATCTGCTGGGGGACAGCTAACGGCGGCTAAGCTACCTTGGTCCACACCAACTACAGGGGCCTGGCTAGCTGTAGGATTTTCCAAGGTGCGGAGCCGAATCTCCAATTCGCCCAGCCTGGCCTCCAAAGCTACGAACAAGCTACACTTATTACAAATCTGTTTCATCTTTCCTTGAGCCTTCTCCAAGTTTGCCTTGGCAAGCTCACATGCCCTCTGGAGTTTGAGCAGAGATCGATCACTAATGATTAAATGCAGAGTGGTGCATACAGAAGCAAAAAGAGAAAGAAACAGTGCATCATGGGAACCCCCAGCAGTCTAAGTCTATAGCAGCATAACTAAGGGATGGTTCAGAGTCACCTGATCCAGCCCTAACTATAAGCTTTAGCAAAAGGAAAGTTTTAAGCCTAATCTTAAAAGTAGAGAGGGTGTCTGTCTCCCTGATCTGAATTGGGAGCTGGTTCCACAGGAGAGGAGCCTGAAAAGCTGAAGGCTCTGCCTCCCATTCTACTCTTACAAACCCTAGGAACTACAAGTAAGCCTGCAGTCTGAGAGCGAAGCGCTGTATTGGGGTGATATGGTACTATGAGGTCCCTAAGATAAGATGGGACCTGATTATTCAAAACCTTATAAGTAAGAAGAAGAATTTTAAATTCTATTCTAGAATTAACAGGAAGCCAATGAAGAGAGGCCAATATGGGTGAGATATGCTCTCTCCTTCTAGTCCCTGTCAGTACTCTAGCTGCAGCATTTTGAATTAACTGAAGGCTTTTCAGGGAACTTTTAGAACAACCTGATAATAATGAATTACAATAGTCCAGCCTAGAGGAAATAAATGCATGAATTAGTTTTTCAGCATCACTCTGAGACAAGACCTTTCTAATTTTAGAGATATTGCGCAAATGCAAAAAAGCAGTCCTACATATTTGCTTAATATATGCATTGAAGGACATATCCTGATCAAAAATGACTCCAAGATTTCTCACAGTATTACTAGAGGTCAGAGTAATGCCATCCAGAGTAAGGATCTGGTTAGACACCATGTTTCTAAGATTTGTGGGGCCAAGTACAATAACTTCAGTTTTATCTGAATTTAAAAGCAGGAAATTAGAGGTCATCCATGTCTTTATGTCTGTGAGACAATCCTGCAGTTTAGCTAATTGGTGTGTGTCCTCTGGCTTCATGGATAGATAAAGCTGGGTTGGATGGATGGATGGATGCCTAAGGGAAGCATGTATAAAGTGAATAAAATTGGTCCTAGCACAGAACCTTGTGGAACTCCATAATTAACCTTAGTCTGTGAAGAAGACTCCCCATTTACATGAACAAATCGTAATCTATTAGATAAATATGATTCAAACCACCGCAGCGGTCAACAGTCAACAGTATCAAAAGCAGCACTGAGGTCTAACAGGACAAGCACAGAGATGAGTCCACTGTCTGAGGCCATAAGAAGATCATTTGTAACCTTCACTAACGCTGTTTCTGTACTATGATGAATTCTAAAACCTGACTGAAACTCTTCAAATAGACCATTCCTCTGCAGATGATCAGTTAGCTGTTTACAACTACCCTTTCAAGAATTTTTGAAAGAAAAGTAAGGTTGGAGATTGGCCTATAATTAGCTAAGATAGGTGGGTCAAGTGATGGCTTTTTAAGTAATGGTTTAATTACTGCCACCTTGAAAGCCTGTGGTCTGGGAGCAGGCACCGTCTCTACGGGGATGGGGTAATGAGGGGATGGCAGGGGGAGAGAAGCTGCAGAGAGGTGTGTAAGACTACAACTCTGCTTCCTGGTCCCAACCCTGGATAGTCACGGTTTGGAGGATTTAAGAAAATTGGCCAGATTTCTAGAAATGAGAGCTGCTCCATCCAAAGTGGGATGGATGCCGTCTCTCCTAACAAGACCAGGTTTTCCCCAGAAGCTTTGCCAATTATCTATGAAGCCCACCTCATTTTTTGGACACCACTCAGACAGCCAGCAATTCAAGGAGAACATGCGGCTAAACATGTCACTCCCGGTCCGACTGGGGAGGGGACCAGAGAAAACTATAGAGTCCGACATTGTTTTTGCAAAGTTACACACCGATTCAATGTTAATTTTAGTGACCTCCGATTGGAGTAACTGGGTGTCATTACTGCCGACGTGAATTACAATCTTACAAAATTTACACTTAGCCTTAGCCAGCAGTTTCAAATTTCCTTCAATGTCGCCTGCTCTGGCCCCCGGAAGACATTTGACTATGGTTGCTGGTGTCGCTAACTTCACATTTCTCAAAACAGAGTCGCCAATAACCAGAGTTTGTTCCTCGGCGGGTGTGTCGCCGAGTGGGGAAAAACAGAGATGTGAACGGGTTGGTGGTGTACAGGGGGCTTCTGTTTAGGACTACGCTTCCTCCTCACAGTCACCTAGCTGGCCTGCTTTCCCGGCTGCTCGGGATCTGCTGGGGGACAGCTAACGGCGGCTAAGCTACCTTGGTCCACACCAACTACAGGGGCCTGGCTAGCTGTAGGATTTTCCAAGGTGCGGAGCCGAATCTCCAATTCGCCCAGCCTGGCCTCCAAAGCTACGAACAAGCTACACTTATTACAAATCTGTTTCATCTTTCCTTGAGCCTTCTCCAAGTTTGCCTTGGCAAGCTCACATGCCCTCTGGAGTTTGGATCTGAAACTACACACAAACGGCAAGAGACCAGACTGAGCAGATGAGTCTTCTACCCATCTCTCTTTCAAGAGTTTTAATGGCCCACACACTGTATGACCAAACATGAGCTCAGCTGGGCTAAAACCCAGTGACTCCTGAGTCACTTCATGAGCTGCAAAGAGAAGCAAGGGAACACCATCATCCCATTCTTTCTCAA
Organism: Thalassophryne amazonica; assembly: GCF_902500255.1. Taxonomy (NCBI): domain Eukaryota; kingdom Metazoa; phylum Chordata; class Actinopteri; order Batrachoidiformes; family Batrachoididae; genus Thalassophryne; species Thalassophryne amazonica. Next base: position 911,608 of record NC_047106.1, read on the forward strand.
ACTCCTTGCAGTCGACTCTTAACATGTTTTCCAAAGTTTGGTGGAACCTCTCCAGGGCCCCCTGGGACTCAGGGTGGTATGCAGAGGATGTGCAATGTTTAATTGACAACTGCTGAAGCACCTGAGAGAAAATCTTGGACATAAAATTGGACCCTTGGTCAGTCTGCACAACCTTTAGAAGGCCAAACAGAGTGAAAAACCTAACGAGGGCCTTAGAGACAGTGACGGCTGTAATCCTTCTGAGGGGAATAGCCTCGGGGAAATGAGCAGCCATACACATAACTGTGAGAAGATACTGGTTACCAGATTTTGTTCGAGGAAGAGGTCCTACACAATATACCAAGATGTGTTCAAAGGGCTCTCCAATAACTGGAATAGGATGTAATGGAGCTTTGGGAATCGTCTGGTTAGGTTTACCCACAATCTGACACACATGACAGGTTTTACAATAGTGTGAAACATCAGACTTAACCCCAGGCCAGTAGAAGTGTCTCCTCACTCTATCTAGCGTTTTCTTTACACCCATATGTCCCACTAAACTATGGTCATGAGCAAGTTTGAGAATCTCAGTATGATACGAGGTCTATTAGAAAAGTATCCGACTTTATTATTTTTTTAAAAACCCATATGGATTTGAATCACGTGTGATTGCGTCAGACAAGCTTGAACCCTTGTGCGCATGCGTGAGTTTTTTCATGCCTGTCGGTTGCTTCATTCGCCTGTGAGCAGGCTTTGAGTGAGGTGTGGTTCACCCCTCTTGTCTATTTTTTATTACGAATAAATGTCCGAATGATTTGGAGCTTTGCTGCATCAATTTTTTTTCCAGAAACTGTGAGAGACCTCCAGGTGGACACCGTTCGGAAAATTAATATGGCTTTCAGGGACGATTTTATGAGGATTAAACAGATTACGAAGTGTTACTGCCGCTTTAAGGACTGCCCACAACTCCTGAGAGCGCGGCGCGCTCCCAGCCCCCATTGACATGCTCAGACCCCGCTGGAACAACCAGATCATTTCCAACGTGAAAGCTTTGTTGATCCGGGACCTCATCTGACTTTCACAAAAAGGCAGAAGATGTGGACATCAGCACTTTTTCGGCACATTCCACCATTACAGGAGTTTTTTTCATGGAAAAAGAAGCAGAGGGATGCACCACGGAGCCGTTCATTACTCTGCACAAAACCACCTCCGTGTTGGTCTCACAGGACGGCTTTCAGGTGGATTTCAGACGGATTCCGGTTGCTTTCCAGTCGTGTGAATATCCGATTGTGCATGAGCTGGACATGCCCAAACATGTCCTGTGAGGCTTCATCACAGTGTTTCTTTGCGCCATGCGACACGCGGTGGAGCTGCTTCTCTTTCCATGACAAAAACTCCTGTAACAGTGAAATGTGCTGTTCATTTTTAAACTGGACGCTGTCTTGATCCGGTATGTCATCTGACTAGCACAGGAATTGTGAAAAGACGTGGACATCAGCACTTTTTCGACACATTAAGACAGACGTGCGGAGGAGTTCCGTGCGTCGCGGCGGAGCTGCATGGCACAAAGAAACGCTGTGATTAAGCCTCACAGGACATGTTCTGGCAGGTCCAGCTCATGCACAATCACAATCGGATATTCACACGACTGGAAAGCAACCGGAATCTGTCTGAAATCCACCTGAAAGCCGTCCTGTGAGACCAACACGGAGGTGGTTTTGTGCCGCGTAATGAACCGCTCCGTGGCGCGTCCCTCCGCTTCTTTTTCCATGAAAAAAACTCCTGTAATGGTGGAATGTGCCGAAAAAGTGCTGATGTCCACATCTTCTGCCTTTTTGTGAAAGTGAGACGAGGTCCCGGATCAACAAAGCCTTCATGTTGGAAATGATCTGGTTGTTCCAGTGGGGTGTCAGCCTGTCGATGGGGGCTGGGAGTTGTGGGCCGTCCTTAAAGCGGCAGTAACACTCCGTAATCTGTTTAATCCCCATAAAATCGTCCCTGAAAGCCATATTAATTTTTCGAACGGTGTCCACCTGGAGGTCTCTCATAGTTTCTGGAAAAAAATTGATGCAGCAAAGCTCCAAATCGTTCAGACATTTATTCGCAATAAAAAATAGACGAGAGGGGTGGACCACACCTCAGTCAAAGCCTGCTCACAGGCAAATGACGGAACCGACAGGCATGAAAAAACTCACGCATGCGCATGAGGGTTCAAGCTTGTCTGACGCAATCACATGTGATTCAAATCCATATGGTTTTTAAAAAAAATAATGTCGGATACTTTTCTAATAGACCTCGTAAACTTCAGGAACAACAATTTGATAAACAGAACTCCATTCATCCTCACAGGTCAACCCTGGAGGGGTCCACTTTCTCATGAGAACCCCATGGCTGATAAAATAAGCACAAGGGAGCTTCTTAATTTCACTTTCAGAAACAGCATTGTCAAACAAGGCAGTAAGTCCAGAATCTTTCTGTTGAGCAGACTTCAGCTCATTGGGCCTCATGTATCAACGTTGCGTACGGCGATATTTGAGCGTATATGGGGTGTACGCCAAAACGGCTGCGCTACTTGGCATTTATCAATGTGGTCGTTGGCGTACGCTGCACTGAAAATATACACCAGGTCGAGAGGTGGCGTAAATTATACACCAGAATGAACCAGCGCTGGAATCCACATAAAAATGAAGATGATCAACATGATAAACAGTGCCATTATACAAATCAATGCATATGTTACATAAATAACACTTTCCTGATTATACTACATAATAATCAATACAAATCCCGCTTTTGCGGGATTGTTATGGAGCACGATCCGTGGTCACAGCGCTGACTGCAAAGAAAGCGCTGCTCGCCTTTTTCTCCAGACTTCGAGCCTGGAGCCAGAGCAGCGCTGAGCTTAACTTCATGTGGTGTGATCGTTTTAGACAATGAAATTGATAACAACTGTAGTTTTGTCATTCCCTTAATTCGCTCGTGCTGCAACCAGGTTTTGTCGTCTCCATTCGGTTGTCACAATAAAATAAATACAGAAATACATTTAAAAAATATAGAAATCTGACAGATTAGGCGTGTCTTATTAATTGAGCGAACAAATATCCACATGTCAAGAATTATTGACATGTGAAAAGAGAATACAGTGGTCCCTCGCTATAACGCCGTTCACCTGTCGTGGCCTCGGAGTCTCGCGAAGTATTTAGTCCAATTTTGCATGCCTTTTTTTTTTTACAGTGTTCAGCGTATCTGTTTATAAGAATCTTGTCGCCCAGAAGAAAAAACAGCGCCAACAACTACTCATAACTGTGTTTGTCACACGGAAACACACACCTGCAGCCAGGTGTGAGTGGAAAAAGGCGCAGCGTCAGGACGCAGAGGCCCGATCTGTGACATACTGGTCACTATAGTCACTATTAATAATTTCTTATGTGTCCGACCTCGTTCGTTGATCGTTAAAATTAAATTCGTTAGTTCTAAATGCCATCATAATTTGGTTTTGTTTTTGATAGCTTTTGCTTGCCTCTACTGGTGGTTGGCTCTCACTGCGGTATTGTTATATTTCAAGGGTTTAATTACTTATTAATCACTTCCTGTTCCGGAGCACAGCGGTGTTTTGCTGTATCTGTTAACTGTTTAATCTGCATAGTTAGATTGATCTAGTTATCTAGATAACGATTTGTTTCACAGTGTAATCTTCACGTGCCGTAACTAAAGCACTCCCTCTGCTGAATCACCTCTAAATTATTTACACATTATTCACTTTGTGTGTTTTTAGGAATCCGCTAGCTTAGCGCAGCTACTAGCTCTTAGCCGGTTTAGCATGGCGGCTTCTCCTGTCTCTCCCGCACTTTTCTGCTCTGGGTGTGAAATGTTTAGTTATTCCTCGGCCTCCTTTAGCAGTAATGGTACTTGTAATAAGTGTAGCTTATTCGTAGCTTTGGAGGCCAGGCTGGGTGAATTGGAGACTCGGCTCCGCACCGTGGAAAATTCTACAGCTAGCCAGGCCCCTGTAGTCGGTGCGGACCAAGGTAGCTTAGCCGCCGTTAGTTTCCCTCTGGCAGATCCCGAGCAGCCGGGAAAGCAGGCCGACTGGGTGACTGTGAGGAGGAAGCGTAGCCCTAAACAGAAGCCCCATGTACACGCCAACCCGTTCACATTTCTAACCGTTTTTCCCCACTCGACGACACACCCGCCGAGGAACAAACTCTGGTTATTGGCGACTCTGTTTTGAGAAATGTGAAGTTACCGACACCAGCAACCATAGTCAATTGTCTTCCGGGGGCCAGAGCAGGTGACATTGAAGGAAATTTGAAACTGCTGGCTAAGGCTAAGCGTAAATTTGGTAAGATTGTAATTCACGTCGGCAGTAATGACACCCGGTTACGCCAATCGGAGGTCACTAAAATTAACATTGAATCTGTGTGTAACTTTGCAAAAACAATGTCGGACTCTGTAGTTTTCTCTGGGCCCCTCCCCAATCGGACCGGGAGTGACATGTTTAGCCGCATGTTCTCCTTGAATTGCTGGCTGTCTGAGTGGTGTCCAAAAAATGAGGTGGGCTTCATAGATAATTGGCAAAGCTTCTGGGGAAAACCTGGTCTTGTTAGGAGAGACGGCATCCATCCCACTTTGGATGGAGCAGCTCTCATTTCTAGAAATTTGGCCAATTTTCTTAAATCCTCCAAACCGTGACTATCCAGGGTTGGGACCAGGAAGCAGAGTTGTAGTCTTACACACCTCTCTGCAGCTTCTCTCCCCCTGCCATCCCCTCATTACCCCATCCCCGTAGAGACGGTGCCTGCTCCCAGACCACCAATAACCAGCAAAAATCTATTTAAGCATAAAAATTCAAAAAGAAAAATAATATAGCACCTTCAACTGCACCACAGACTAAAACAGTAAAATGTGGTCTATTAAACATTAGGTGTCTCTCTTCTAAGTCCCTGTTAGTAAATGATATAATAATTGATCAACATATTGATTTATTCTGCCTTACAGAAACCTGGTTACAGCAGGATGAATATGTTAGTTTAAATGAGTCAACACCCCCGAGTCACACTAACTGTCAGAGTGCTCGTAGCACGGGCCAAGGAGGAGGATTAGCAGCAATCTTCCATTCCAGCTTATTAATTAATCAAAAACTCAGACAGAGCTTTAATTCATTTGAAAGCTTGACTCTTAGTCTTGTCCATCCAAATTGGAAGTCCCAAAAACCAGTTTTATTTGTTATTATCTATCGTCCACCTGGTCGTTACTGTGAGTTTCTCTGTGAATTTTCAGACCTTTTGTCTGACTTAGTGCTTAGCTCAGATAAGATAATTATAGTGGGCAATTTTAACATCCACATAGATGCTGAGAATGACAGCCTCAACACTGCATTTAATCTATTAGACTCAATTGGCTTTGCTCAAAACGTAAATGAGTCCACCCATCACTTTAATCATATCTTAGATCTTGTTCTGACTTATGGTATGGAAACTGAAGATTTAATAGTATTCCCTGAAAACTCCCTTCTGTCTGATCATTTCTTAATAACATTTACATTTACTCTGATGGACTACCCAGCAGTGGGGAATAAGTTTCATTACAGTAGAAGTCTTTCAGAAAGCGCTGTAACTAGGTTTAAGGATATGATTCCTTCTTTATGTTCTTCAATGCCATATACCAACACAGTGCAGAGTAGCTACCTAAACTCTGTAAGTGAGATAGAGTATCTCGTCAATAGTTTTACATCCTCATTGAAGACAACTTTGGATGCTGTAGCTCCTCTGAAAAAGAAAGCTTTAAATCAGAAGTGCCTGACTCCGTGGCATAACTCACAAACTCGCACCTTAAAGCAGATAACCAGTAAGTTGGAGAGGAAATGGTGTCTCACTAATTTAGAAGATCTTCACTTAGCCTGGAAAAAGAGTCTGTTGCTCTATAAAAAAGCCCTCCGTAAAGCTAGGACATCTTACTACTCATCACTAATTGAAGAAAATAAGAACAACCCCAGGTTTCTTTTCAGCACTGTAGCCAGGCTGACAAAGAGTCAGAGCTCTATTGAGCCGAGTATTCCTTTAACTTTAACTAGTAATGACTTCATGACTTTCTTTGCTAATAAAATTTTAACTATTAGAGAAAAATTACTCATAACCATCCCAAAGACGTATTGTTTTCTTTGGCTGCTTTCAGTGATGCCGGTATTTGGTTAGACTCTTTCTCTCCGATTGTTCTGTCTGAGTTATTTTCATTAGTTACTTCCTCCAAACCATCAACATGTCTATTAGACCCCATTCCTACCAGGCTGCTCAAGGAAGCCCTACCATTAATTAATGCTTCGATCTTAAATATGATCAATCTATCTTTATTAGTTGGCTATGTACCACAGGCTTTTAAGGTGGCAGTAATTAAATCATTACTTAAAAAGCCATCACTTGACCCAGCTATCTTAGCTAATTATAGACCAATCTCCAACCTTCCTTTTCTCTCAAAAATTCTTGAAAGGGTAGTTATAAAACAGCTAACTGATCATCTGCAGAGAAATGGTCTATTTGAAGAGTTTCAGTCAGGTTTTAGAATTCATCATAGTACAGAAACAGCATTAGTGAAGGTTACAAATGATCTTCTTATGGCCTCAGACAGTGGACTCATCTCTGTGCTTGTTCTGTTAGACCTCAGTGCTGCTTTTGATACTGTTGACCATAAAATTTTATTAGAGATTAGAGCATGCCATAGGTATTAAAGGCACTGCGCTGCGGTGGTTTGAATCATATTTATCTAATAGATTACAATTTGTTCATGTAAATGGGGAATCTTCTTCACAGACTAAGGTTAATTATGGAGTTCCACAAAGTTCTGTGCTAGGACCAATTTTATTCACTTTATACATGCTTCCCTTAGGCAGGATTATTAGACGGCATTGCTTAAATTTTCATTGTTACGCAGATGATACCCAGCTTTATCTATTCATGAAGCCAGAGGACACACACCAATTAGCTAAACTGCAGGATTGTCTTACAGACATAAAGACATGGATGACCTCTAATTTCCTGCTTTTCTTCTTCTTACTTATAAGGTTTTGAATAATCAGGTCCCATCTTATCTTAGGGACCTCATAGTACCATATCACCCCAATAGAGCGCTTCGCTCTCAAACTGCAGGCTTACTTGTAGTTCCTAGGGTTTGTAAGAGTAGAATGGGAGGCAGAGCCTTCAGCTTTCAGGCTCCTCTCCTGTGGAACCAGCTCCCAATTCAGATCAGGGAGACAGACACCCTCTCTACTTTTAAGATTAGGCTTAAAACTTTCCTTTTTGCTAAAGCTTATAGTTAGGGCTGGATCAGGTGACCCTGAACCATCCCTTAGTTATGCTGCTATAGACTTAGACTGCTGGGGGGTTCCCATGATGCACTGAGTGTTTCTTTCTCTTTTTGCTTTGTATGCACCACTCTGCATTTAATCATTAGTGATCAATCTCTGCTCCCCTCCACAGCATGTCTTTTTCCTGGTTCTCTCCCTCAGCCCCAACCAGTCCCAGTAGAAGACTGCCCCTCCCTGAGCCTGGTTCTGCTGGAGGTTTCTTCCTGTTAAAAGGGAGTTTTTCCTTCCCACTGTTGCCAAGTGCTTGCTCACAGGGGGTCGTTTTGACCGTTGGGGTTTTTCTGTAATTATTGTATGGCTTTTGCCTTACAATATAAAGCGCCTTGGGGCAACTGTTTGTTGTGATTTGGCGCTATATAAATAAAATTGATTGATTAAATATAAAATTGATTGATTGATAATTATTTATAGGAAAACGTTCTATTTTTATTTCTCAAACACATGTTTGGGCCTGAAAACAGTTTGGTATTATTTTCCTACTAAGGTTTGAACTTTGAGAGTGTTTACACACGAGAGAAAAGTGAGAAAATGTTCATGCCTGATTGAGAAAGTGTATAAACTGTGTAGTGAGGGGTTTTACAACTTTGAAACGTCTATAATAATTGTAAAAAATACCGCTGACTACGTCGCGGTTTTGCGTATTTTGGGCTATTTTTTAGAACGTAACTCCAGCGATTAGTGAGGGACCACTGTAACACTTTATTGATTATATACTACAAAACAATTGATACGAGAGCCGCTTTTGACGCTCTATTGGCACGCGTCGTGATTGGTGAAGTTCTTTTTCTTTGCCGTCTTCCTGGCTTTCATGTCGTAAAATGAGGGTGTATCTGAAATGGAGTCTGAATATTTATGGGCGTGTTTATTATAATTATGATCATTTCCACACACCGCATTTATCAAGATCACGTCAGGCGTACGCCAGAAATGGGCAGGTGCACACTGCTTGATACATGTCACGGCGACTTTGGTGTATTTCAAGTTTACGCCGTAAATTTACGCCACAAGTGCACAACATTGATACATGAAGCCCATTGTGAGAAAGAAAATGTTCAGTAAAACCAAAAGTATTCCCTTTGGCTAGGAATGTGTCAGACAGATCAACCTCAACGTCACTTAGTCGAGAGTTGATTAGACATGGCATGAGTGATCGCACAAGCAGGAAAAGCATCAGCATATTGCTGCTGCATTTCATCTGGGAACTCGCACAACGTAGGAGTGGAGACCACCACAGGGGCAGCCAAGACCTTGTCACCGGCTAAGTCATTTCTGAGAATCATGGACACACCCTCCATGGGAATGGAGGAGCACACAGCTACAGGAACATTTCCAGAAACTAATGCAGTGTGCAGGTTCACAGTATGTAGAGGCAAAGCCCCCAAAACCCTGCACAGTCGCACTACATTTTAACTCTGACAGCTCAGAAAAGGGAAGGACATCCTGCAAAATTACTGACTGAAAAGCTCCACTATCCCTCCAGATTTTTATTGGGCACTTAGTGTTACAATCTGAAACTAGGGACACAAAACCATCTGTTAAAAATAAAGAGGAACAGGCCACTTCACTCCTTGACTCAGACACAACCTCCTGACTCAAACTCAAACCTTGTTCAGTCTTTAGAAAAGCCAAAGGTTTAGATTTCTTCTTGCTTATAGGGTGGGACAGTCAGCAGTCAGGTGGCCAGGTTTCTTACAATAGAAACGAAGGTTCTCATTGAAACCATCGCCAGTAGTAGAAGTCTTTTTTTTATTATTATGTTTATTGAACATTTTAATTATTTACACACAAAAATAAATAGAAATAAAAAAAAAACAATACAGCACAGATGTAAAAACAGATAATAAAACAGGGCATGTGTGTACAGTAGTAACAGCAAAAGGAAAAAGAAAATACACAAATTTCACAAGCCAGCCCTCTAATTTTTAAGAGTATCCAGTACTTTTTCCCAAGTCTTAAAATCCTGAGATTTCCCTTTAAGCCGAAATCTTATTCTTTCTAGGTTTACAACTTCCGAAACTAACTTTTTCCAAACCTGAATGGACGGGGCTTCATCCCCCACCCATTTAACCATAATCGATTTTCGAGCCAACATCAATAAAAATTGGGTGATCTCTTTATTCCGGGCGTTGAAGTCCCCTGAAATGTAGCCAAGAAGACACAGCAGTGGGCTGGGGAGGAGTGACTGTCCTATAACAGAGCTAATTTCACCACATATCCCCCACCAGAATGCTTCTATGAGTTTGCACTCCCAAAGACAATGAAATCTAGTCCCCGTGACTAATTTACATTTTGGGCATTTGGGTGACGTCCCAGGAGTATATTTGCTATAGATATTGGGCGATATATAAACATTATGTAAGATATTGTATTGCATCTCCCTAAATCGATTACATATTGAAATCCTGGAAGGTAGCAGCACAATCTCCTCCCATGATTCAGAGTCTATTGTAATTTTGAGAGTGGTATTCCATGTTGTTCGTAGTTTTTCTAGTCTGTCTTTTTTGCATGTCTGCAGTTCCGAGTAGAATCTTGAAATAAAGTGCCCGCGCTTATGACAATCCAAAATTGTGTTTTCAAGAGTGAAGCACTCCCCAGAGAGCTCCAGCGATTGCATCTTTGCCTTAATATAATGCCTTAGCTGAAGATATTTATAGAAATCCCTGGCCGTAATATTAAATTGTTCTCTTAACTCCTGAAAGAGTTCTCTTGCCTCTACTGGTGGTTGGCTCTCACTGCGGTATTGTATCACTTCCTGTTCCGGAGCACAGCGGTGTTTTTCTGTATCTGTTAGCTGTTTAATCTGCGCAGTTAGATTGATCTAGTTATCTAGATTACGATTTGTTTCCCAGTGTAATCTTTACGTGCCTTAACTAAAGCACTCCTTCTGCTGAATCACCTCTAAATTATTTACACATTATTCACTTTGTGTGTTTTTAGGAATCCGCTAGCTTAGCGTAGCTACTAGCTCTTAGCCGGTTTAGCATGGCGGCTTCTCCTGTCTCTCCCGCACTTTTCTGCTCTGGGTGTGAAATGTTTAGTTATTCCTCGGCCTCCTTTAGCAGTAACGGTACTTGTAATAAGTGTAGCTTATTCGTAGCTTTGGAGGCCAGGCTGGGCGAATTGGAGACTCGGCTCCGCACCGTGGAAAATTCTACAGCTAGCCAGGCCCCTGTAGTCGGTGCGGACCAAGGTAGCTTAGCCGCCATTAGTTACCCCCTGGCAGATCCCGAGCAGCCGGGAAAGCAGGCTGACTGGGTGACTGTGAGGAGGAAGCGTAGCCCTAAACAGAAGCCCCGTGTACACCGCCAACCCGTTCACATCTCTAACCGTTTTTCCCCACTCGACGACACACCCGCCGAGGACCAAACTCTGGTTATTGGCGACTCTGTTTTGCGAAATGTGAAGTTAGCGACACCAGCAACCATAGTCAATTGTCTTCCGGGGGCCAGAGCAGGCGACATTGAAGGAAATTTGAAACTGCTGGCTAAGGCTAAGCGTAAATTTGGTAAGATTGTAATTCACGTCGGCAGTAATGACACCCGGTTACGCCAATCGGAGGTCACTAAAATTAACATTAAATCGGTGTGTAACTTTGCAAAAACAATGTCGGACTCTGTAGTTTTCTCTGGGCCCCTCCCCAATCACACAGGGAGTGACATGTTTAGCCGCATGTTCTCCTTGAATTGCTGGCTGTCTGAGTGGTGTCCAAAAAATGAGGTGGGCTTCATAGATAATTGGCAAAGCTTCTGGGGAAAACCTGGTCTTGTTAGGAGAGACGGCATCCATCCCACTTTGGATGGAGCAGCTCTCATTTCTAGAAATCTGGCCAATTTTCTTAAATCCTCCAAACCGTGACCATCCAGGGTTGGGACCAGGAAGCAGAGTTGTAGTCTTACACACCTCTCTGCAGCTTCTCTCCCCCTGCCATCCCCTCATTACCCCATACCCGTAGAGACGGTGCCTGCTCCCAGACTACCAATAACCAGCAAAAATCTATTTAAGCATAAAAATTCAAAATTCAAAAATAATATAGCACCTTCAACTGCACCACAGACTAAAACAGTTAAATGTGGTCTATTAAACATTAGGTCTCTCTCTTCTAAGTCCCTGTTGGTAAATGATATAATAATTGATCAACATATTGATTTATTCTGCCTTACAGAAACCTGGTTACAGCAGGATGAATATGTTAGTTTAAATGACTCAACACCCCCGAGTTACACTAACTGTCAGAATGCTCGTAGCACGGGCCGAGGGGGAGGATTAGCAGCAATCTTCCATTCCTGCTTATTAATTAATCAAAAACCCAGACAGAGCTTTAATTCATTTGAAAGCTTGACTCTTAGTCTCGTCCATCCAAATTGGAAGTCCCAAAAACCAGTTTTATTTGTTATTATCTATCGTCCACCTGGTCGTTACTGTGAGTTTCTCTGTGAATTTTCAGACCTTTTGTCTGACTTAGTGCTTAGCTCAGATAAGATAATTATAGTGGGCGATTTTAACATCCACTGCAGGATTGTCTTACAGACATAAAGACATGGATGACCTCTAATTTCCTGCTTTTAAACTCAGATAAAACTGAAGTTATTGTACTTGGCCCCACAAATCTTAGAAACATGGTGTCTAACCAGATCCTTACTCTGGATGGCATTACCCTGACCTCTAGTAATACTGTGAGAAATCTTGGAGTCATTTTTGATCAGGATATGTCATTCAAAGCGCATATTAAACAAATATGTAGGACTGCTTTTTTGCATTTACGCAATATCTCTAAAATTAGAAAGGTCTTGTCTCAGAGTGATGCTGAAAAACTAATTCATGCATTTATTTCTTCTAGGCTGGACTATTGTAATTCATTATTATCAGGTTGTCCTAAAAGTTCCCTGAAAAGCCTTCAGTTAATTCAAAATGCTGCAGCTAGAGTACTGACGGGGACTAGAAGGAGAGAGCATATTTCACCCATATTGGCCTCTCTTCATTGGCTTCCTGTTAATTCTAGAATAGAATTTAAAATTCTTCTTCTTACTTATAAGGTTTTGAATAATCAGGTCCCATCTTATCTTAGGCACCTCATAGTACCATATCACCCCAATAGAGCGCTTCGCTCTCAGACTGCAGGCTTACTTGTAGTTCCTAGGGTTTGTAAGAGTAGAATGGGAGGCAGAGCCTTCAGCTTTCAGGCTCCTCTCCTGTGGAACCAGCTCCCAATTCAGATCAGGGAGACAGACACCCTCTCTACTTTTAAGATTAGGCTTAAAACTTTCCTTTTTGCTAAAGCTTATAGTTAGGGCTGGATCAGGTGACCCTGAATCATCCCTTAGTTATGCTGCTATAGACTTAGACTGCTGGGGGGTTCCCATGATGCACTGAGTGTTTCTTTCTCTTTTTGCTCTGTATGCACCACTCTGCATTTAATCATTAGTGATTGATCTCTGCTCCCCTCCACAGCATGTCTTTTTCCTGGTTCTCTCTCTCAGCCCCAACCAGTCCCAGCAGAAGACTGCCCCTCCCTGAGCCTGGTTCTGCTGGAGGTTTCTTCCTGTTAAAAGGGAGTTTTTCCTTCCCACTGTAGCCAAGTGCTTGTTCACAGGGGGTCATTTTGACCGTTGGGGTTTTACATAATTATTGTATGGCCTTGCCTTACAATATAAAGCGCCTTGGGGCAACTGTTTGTTGTGATTTGGCGCTATATAAAAAAAATTGATTGATTGATTGAAATGACTTAAATTTTCCATTGTCCCAGAGATCAAGTAGCCTCCTAACACCAGCTGCCTGCCATGATTTAAAATCGGGGCCGACGCCCCCAATTGTCAGATCTGGATTATCTACCAATGATGTTAAAGATGAAAAATTCCCATTCTGTTCTAATATTTTCCTCAGAGCCCCCCAAGCCCTAATAGTGTTAGTAATCAAATAATTATCTTTAATCTTAGGTGACAGCTCCTCAGTATGTTTATCTAGGAGATTTATTGGGTGATATGGTTTACAGGCATCTTTCTCAATCTCAAACCATGGCAAATTATGTTTTTGAGTGGCCCATATTGAAATAATTCTTGCATGAATAGACGATATATAATTTTCAACTTTTGGTAAGCCCCAGCCACCCAGGTTCTCTGGAAGCTGTAAAATGTCCCTTTTAATTTTTGGTTTCCTGGCTGCCCAGATGAAGTTTGAGATTGCCCTATTTATCTCAGCTAAATCCTTGGGATTAAGAAACACAAATAACATAGAAATTGGGTAAATTAATTTTGGGAGGATTATCATTTTAATGAGATTAATCCTACCCAAGAAAGATATAGGGGGCTTCATCCAGCATTTAAATTTGTCTTTGATATGATTATTGATAGGAATAATGTTTTCAGAATACAGTTGATTAGATTTGGGCGTAATATAAATTCCCAGATATTTTAACCCTGTAGGGGTCCATCGAAATGGTTTAATAAACTCTGGTTCTCCCTGGTCACAGATATTCACAGGCATTATTTCGGATTTCCCATAATTTACCTTATATCCTGATATCTGACTAAAATTGTTGACACATTCAATTAGAGCTGGAATGGATTGTACAGGTTCTGTTAGGGTCAAAAGTATGTCGTCAGCATATAATAATATTTTATACTGATTTGTTCCTAATGTTACCCCCCTGATATCTGCTCTTTGTCTATTTGCTATTGCTAATGGCTCCATGGCCAGGGAGAAGAGCAGAGGCGAGAGAGGATTTCCCTGAGCAATCCCTCTTCCCAGACTGAAAGGTGCCGACAGGAGCCCATTAGTCAAAACAGACGCAACCGGATTTTCATAAAGGAGTTTCACCCATCTTATAATTTTATCTCCAAATCCAAATTGTTGAAGTGTTTTGAATAAATAATCCCATTCAACACGGTCGAAGGCCTTTTCGGCATCCATTGAGACCAATACACCTGATGTTTTAGTGTGATGAAAATGTTGAATAATGTTAATAAGACACCTAGTATTATTTGATGATAATCTCTCCTTTATAAAACCAGCTTGATCTATCTTAACTATATCAGGTACTACCTTTTCCAGTCTAGTGGCCAGGATCTTAGACAGAATCTTCATATCTACACCAAGTAAACTAACTGGGCGGTATGAAGAACACTTTTCTAGATTCTTGTCTTTCTTAGGAATAACAATTATATTTGCCACATACATTGAGTCAGGGAGCTTCGAACATTCAAAGGAAGTGTTAAAGACCCATTGTAAAACTGTACTTATTTTCCCTTTTAAAATTTTAAAAAATTTGATGGGGTAACCGTCAGCCCCTGGACATTTACCGGATTGGAGAGATGAGATGGCTTGCTCTATTTCTAATATTGTTATAGGTCCTTCTAATGATTTTGCTTGTTCCGGAGATAACCGAGGTATATTCACGCTGTTAAAAAATCCTTCTGTTGGTGTGTTTGGGTCAACTTCAGGTGTATATAGTTTTTCATAAAATTGCCTGAAACAATCATTGATATTTTTATTATCCATGTAACGTTGTCCCTTTTCATTCTGTATAGCTGAAATAAAACTAGTGCTTGAAGATTTATTTACCAATCTTGCTAACAATTTATTTGATTTATTGCCAAACTCAAATAATTTTTGTTGTGCAAAAACGATATCCTTCTCAGCTTTCTTTATTATATTGGATAATGAGACTCTAGCTATTTTTTAACTCCCCGAGCACTTGAACTGATTTAGATACTAAAAATTCTTCTTCAAGTTTTTTAATTTTATTTTCAATATTAATTTGTTCTGCTAATTGCTCTTTCCTCTTACTGCTTGAATATGATTTTATTATTCCACGCATATACGCCTTATATGCGTCCCACACAATCCTGGGGTCTGCTTCATCCACATTATTGAAGTATAAATAAAGGTCTGTCTGTTCCTCCAATATTTTAACAAAATCCTCATTCAGGAGTAGCAATCTATTCAATTTCCATGAAACATTTCTATCCAGGGGTCTGATTGGTTGCAACAGTAGATTAACAGGGGCATGATCAGACAATGCAATTACTCCTATGTCTGACTCCTCAACTAACTGTACTAAGTGTTTAGAAATAAATATATAATCAATACGTGACATTGATGAGTGTGGCAAAGAATGAAATGTAAATCTGTTAAGTGAGGGATTTAGATGTCTCCATATGTCTATTAAATCCAATTCCTCTAAAATATTTTTGATTACCTTAGCATTTTTAGACTGTGTATTTTGAAGCGGATACCTGTCCATATAAGGACATAAGGAACAGTTAAAATCACCACCTATAAGCATATTTGAGCAATCCATCTCAGCAATTTGATTTGAAAGTGACACAAAAAAGTCCTAATCACTCACGTTTGGGCCGTAGACACTGCCCAGTAGAATTTCCTCCCCGTAAAGTAAACCTTTAACTAAGATAATCCTGCCCTCCGTATCTTTAAATGTGTCTATGACACTGAAGGAGAGTCCTTTGTGAATTAATATCAATACCTCCCTCTTGTTTGTCGAGAATGAAGAGAAAAATACCTGTCCAACCCATTCCCTTAAATATTTTTTGTGCTCCACGTCATCAAGATGTATCTCTTGTAAACAGGCTATTTGTATTCTGTCTTTTTTTAAAGTATTCAATATAGCTTTCCTTTTCGCTGGTTTATTAGAGCCTTTAACATTCCAGGTACAGACCCTAATACTCATCTACAAAAATAAACAATTATAGCTAACACATACTGCACAACATATAGAATGCTAAACATGTACCTGATCCCTGTTATATTTGTTTTGTGCTGACAAATGAACAAGGTTCCAAGCAAAAACAGAACAAACAGCCTGGACAAACCTTTAACAAAAATATAAAACGACAGAATTAAAAATGTCAAATAGTTAGAAACAAAAGGAAACAGATGGTTAATGAACTTGTCATACCCTAAGTATAGGGTATAGCACGTGGGGTTTAACAAATGAAAATAAAATTCCTTCCTCACTGGTCCTGAATATGAATCTCCCTGATAATGCACACTTAGGTTATATCAAAATATCAAACTAGTACCTCAAGACTTAGCCTTCAGCTTTATAAACAGTCAACATTAAGCATCCTTAGTAATGTAAATCAAAATAGGCACATGGTGTACTAATAAACAGTTGTATTCTTGTTACCTCTGAGTAATGTACAGTCCACGTTTTGATGCTTATCCTCCGTTCTGCTCCACCTTGTGTGTGACAGGGGCTGGACAAAGTCATTTAGTAATTGTTTTAATAAAGTCATTTATTTCTGCCATGTTAGAGAGTGCGCGTGTCGTCCCGTTTTGATTGAAGATCTTAATCACCGCAGGGTACACAAAGGCATGTTTAATGCCCGCCTCTCGCAGCTGACGTCTGCCATTCGCAGATTCTTGCCTCTTCCGCACAACCGCTGCAGAAAAGTCTTGATAAAAGGAAACACTTCTGCCATCCATCTGGATATCTCCTTTATCCCTTGCAGCATTAAGGATCCTCTGCTTATCGTTGTAATAGTGAAGTCTCACCAGGACTGCATGCAGGACGTCTCCACTCCTCTGCCCGGGCGGGGGTCCTGTACGATGGGCTCTTTCAATATGCACACACGCTTGTTGCATTCCCAAAACCTTTGGGATCCATTCTTCAAAAAACGACACCAGCTCTCTACCTTCTGTACCTTCTTTCAGTCCTGTGATCTTAATATTCTGGCGTCTGCTGAAATTTTCAAAGTTATCGAGCCTTTCCCATGTTCTTTTGAGCGTTTTCTCGACGGTGTCCAGTCTGGCAGTTGTAGCTGCGGTCACGTCCTCCAAATCAGATACGCGTTGTTCAACCGTGGCCATCCTTTGTGCCATATCGTCAATCTTCGCCGATAGTTCAGAGACAGGTTTAAGGATGGTCGCCACTTTTTTGTCCAGCATTACCTCAATATTCTTAGTGACTATGAAGTCATCCCTTAAAGTAGAGGGCTCTTCCACATCACTTGTAGCACCCGGCTCCGTCTCATCAGCGCCACCATCTTGGTTAGCTTGTGACATGCTAAAATTAGCATTAGTTTTACGCCCAGCTCTCTTCTTTTTTCCCGTTCCAAGAGGTGCAAAAAAGTTCTCCATAGACATAGTGAAGCTTATTGCAACTGTTTTTCCAACTCCTGCCTCAAGTCCTCAGCTAAAAAAGTAGTTTTATGTCGACCCAGTGAGGAGCCAAAATATATGCGACTACTCCATAGTGTGCATCCGGTCAACCCCCCGTAGAAGTCTTTTTAAAGCCGGGACCACGAGATGGAGTTCGGCCTAAAAGATTTCAGTTTAGACTCATTCTGCTCAATGTTAAAACTTGATTTATGAGTCAACACAAACTCATCACTCAGCACTACAGCTTTGGAAAGTGTTAACTTTCTGCTCGGTGATGTATGTGCAAACCAATCCAGGCAAACAGTTTTTAAAGTCCTCTAAGAGAATCAACTGTTTCACCTCATCTACTGATTCAACTTTTTGAGACGAACACCATCGACTGAAAAGTGTTTCTTTCTCTCTTGCAAATTCAACATATATGTCTGGGTTTCAAGTTTAACTAGACCTCTAAATCACAGACGATATGCTTCAGGAACCAGCTCATAGGCTTGAAGAATAGCATTTTTGACAATGTCATCATTTTCACTTTCTGTCACCGTTAAAGATGAATAAGCTTCTTGAGCTTTCCCAACTAGAACACTCTGCAAGAGTAAGGTCCAAAAATGCTTAGGCCATCTGGAAATGGTGGCACCACACTCAAAATGTGGAAAATATTTCTCAACATCTTTTTCTACAAAAGGAGAAGCCAATCTTGTGTTTCTAACCACATCAAACTCAGTTTGTTCAGGCTTAACATTCAAAGAAGCTCTTTTAAAATCCAATTCTTTTAAAAAATGTTCATGGTCTAAATAAATCTGTTTCTCTTTTAGCTGCAGCTCTCGTTCTTTAAGACTTAGTTCTTTTAGTCTCACCTCTATTGAGGGATCAGAAGAGTCCAATGATGAAATTGCAGACTCAACATTTAAGGTCACACTGTCCACAGAAGGATGGGCCAGCAAGTCTGATGGTGGTTCAAACAGGCCTTTCTCAGTGAGTTTATCCTTCACATTATCTTTGAAACGTTTGTTCCAACGAGACGTATCAATGTTATAATGTACAGCTAAACTTAACAACTGCTCCTTTGTAAACTGCTCAAGTAACTCTCTGGATGGTGACAAAATAAAGTCCTCCAGAGAAGCCATGGTAACTCACTTACCAAAAGCTAAAAATTACAAAAAGAGAGCACTAAACTCCATTTAAACAAAGTGTCTACACAAAAGCAGCAAACTACAAGCGCTCTCAACACATAAGTAGGCCAACACCACAACTACAAAAGTAGCAACCAAACAGTCTACTCAGCAAAACTGCTGGACTACAAATTAAGCCCACACTCGGTCAAGCTACATACCAAAACTTGACAAAACACAAAAGCTGCTAACAGTTAGGATCACAGACACCAAAAGCTCACAATACTCACCTAACTAAACAAATTCTCCCCAAAACACACACTGAGTGTACAACATACGAATGGTCCCCTGGTACCTACCTAACCAGGACTAAAGCCTAAGCTATCTTCTGAGGAGTGCCGGGCAAGAGGTGGCTTTAAAAGCAAACATCAGCAACTGCAAGGTCCTGACTCGCTTACCCGTGACAGGGACAGATGCCCCACCCAGGATTTCCTCAAAAATAAAAAAGGCAAAACAACAAATGAGCGGCCGAAGGAAAGATGACAAAGTCAATCTAGCTGGCACACTCCCTGGTCTAACCGGAGGGACCAAACCAAAGGGAGACTTACCTGACAGCTAACAAAAGACAACAGCACCTCAACCAAATTACCCCCAAACTAACAAACTTACCATGGGAAAACTAAAAGCCCTAACCCAAGTACAACAAATCCCGAACGAGCCCCCAATATGTTACACCCTGACTCTTGGAGTGCAACATAACAGAAGACAAAACTAACCAAAAGGTTAAACAAATTTCTTGTCACAAAACTCTAGGGGAATTAACAACAAACATAATGAGGGTAAAAAGAAGAAAAAGATTTGAGCTGCTGCTGTGTTGATGCCAGGTGGAGTGTGAGCAACCAAGGGCGGGTTCCAGGCAGGCTTTTATATGCTCCAGGACTGCAGGCGGGAAAACCTGGAAACTGGAACAAACAATTACTCTCCCACCTTAACGGGGGGGGGGGGGGGGGGGTCGTTGGCCTCCGGATTCCGAGCCTTGTGAGTATTTATTCATGTTATGTCATGTCATCTTGGTCATACTTTATTTATGATTAGTTTTCTTTCATTTATTTTCTGTGTATCACTTGGTTGCCATGTATTTGCTTTGTCTTAGTTCCTGTCTTGCCTGTAGTTTGTTTTTCCTTATTGCTTGTTGTATTACATTTGTTCTCTTTCACTCATGTCCCTTTTAGTTACTTCAGTCTTAGTTTAGTTTTGTTATTCACGTTTATTGTATTATGCTTTAGTCACTGGTTTTAGTTATTATTTATCGTTAGGGTTTTTAGTTATTTATTGCATTCTCTGTTTATTATTTATTTTGTGTTGTTCTTCATTGCTTCATCTATATTCTCTGGTCATTGACTTTGTTTTACGTCATTTCTTTTCTGCTCATCTTTTAGTCTGATTTGCCATCTCTTTATACAGTAGTGTTCAGAATAATAGTAGTGCTATGTGACTAAAAGGATTAATCCAGGTTTTGAGTATATTTCTTATTGTTACATGGGAAACAAGGTACCAGTAGATTCAGTAGATTCTCACAAATCCAACAAGCCCAAGCATTCATGATATGCACACTCTTAAGGCTATGAAATTGGGCTATTAGTTAAAAAAAAAGTAGAAAAGGGGGTGTTCACAATAATAGTAGTGTGGCATTCAGTCAGTGAGTTTGTCAGTTTTGTGGAACAAACAGGTGTGAATCAGGTGTCCCCTATTTAAGGATGAAGCCAGCACCTGTTGAACATGCTTTTCTCTTTGAAAGCCTGAGGAAAATGGGACGTTCAAGACATTGTTCAGAAGAACAGCGTAGTTTGATTAAAAAGTTGATTGGAGAGGGGAAAACTTATACACAGGTGCAAAAAATTATAGGCTGTTCATCTACAATGATCTCCAATGCTTTAAAATGAACAAAAAACCAGAGACGCATGGAAGAAAATGGAAAACAACCATCAAAATGGATAGAAGAATAACCAGAATGGCAAAGGCTCACCCATTGATCAGCTCCAGGATGATCAAAGACAGTCTGGAGTTACCTGTAAGTGCTGTGACAGTTAGAAGACGCCTGTGTGAAGCTAATTTATTTACAAGAATCCCCCACAAAGTCCCTCTGTTAAATAAAAGACGTGCAGAAGAGGTTACAATTTGCCAAAGAACACATCAACTGGCCTAAAGAGAAATGGAGGAATATTTTGTGGACTGATGAGAGTAAAATTGTTCTTTTTGGGTCCAAGGGCCACAGACAGTTTGTGAGACGACCCCCAAACTCTGAATTCAAGCCACAGTTCACAGTGAAGACAGTGAAGCATGGTGGTGCAAGCATCATGATATGGGCATGTTTCTCCTACTATGGTGTTGGGCCTATATATCACATACCAGGTATCATGGATCAGTTTGGATATGTCAAAATACTTGAAGAGGTCATGTTGCCTTATGCTGAAGAGGACATGCCCTTGAAATGGGTGTTTCATCAAGACAATGACCCCAAGCACACTAGTAAACCAGCAAAATCTTGGTTCCAAACCAACAAAATTAATGCCTCGCAGATGTGAAGAAATCATGAAAAACTGTGGTTATACAACTAAATACTAGTTTAGTGATTCACAGGATTACTAAAAAAGCAGTTTGAACATAATAGTTTTGAGTTTGTAGCGTCAACAGCAGATGCTACTATTATTGTGAACACCCCCTTTTCTACTTTTTTTTACTAATAGCCCAATTTCATAGCCTTAAGAGTGTGCATATCATGAATGCTTGGCCTTGTTGGATTTGTGAGAATCTACTGAATCTACTGGTACCTTGTTTCCCATGTAACAATAAGAAATATATTCAAAACCTGGATTAATCTTTTTAGTCACATAGCACTACTATTATTCTAAACACTACTGTAGGTTATTGCATTTACGTCTGTACTTTAATCAGTATCAGTAAAGTTCTAGTTTTGATTATAATCATTGATCTTCTTGTTTTCTGTTTATTAGATTAGCCACGTTATTTCCTAGTTTTTCCCCTTTTGTTTTGTTCACGTTAATTA
Organism: Thalassophryne amazonica; assembly: GCF_902500255.1. Lineage (NCBI taxonomy): Eukaryota > Metazoa > Chordata > Actinopteri > Batrachoidiformes > Batrachoididae > Thalassophryne > Thalassophryne amazonica. The sequence continues at coordinate 933,236 of NC_047106.1, forward strand.
TTGTTTGTCGAGCACGTCAGGTTTTGCACCGTTGGTTTTTCTGTCACTTATGTATCTTGCCCCAGTTCACTTTGCCTTTGTCTTACTGCACCCTCTTGCACTTACCTTTATCCTCCCCGGTCACGCCCCCTTCCAGAGCCTTCTGCATACCTGCATCTCATCACACCTTGATTAATCTGTTGTTTATTTAAGCCCTCACAGTTGCACTGCTCACTGCCAGATTGTTGATTTCATGTCACTTTCCAGCCTTTGTTCCAAGCTCACTTTTGCCCTGTTTTTTCCCAGCAGGGTTTTTGACCCTGCATGTGTGGTCAAGATCAGTTAAACATTAATTGTGCTGTTTTCAGACATTATTAGTAGATCACAGAGGGTTTACTCTGAAGGTCACAAATCTGAATTTCTTGATATCTTGAGGTGTCCCATGGGGTTCTATTTTGGAATTTATTTTATTTATAGTTCTTATAAATGATTCAAGCAAAAACATCTTGATGTGCTGATGATGCAAGGATTTACATGCATGTTCCCTCAGGTGGTGAAAGAATTTCAGTTAAATCTGATCTGCTGCTGAAATTGGTTTTAAATGCTCAGAAAAAAAGATGTTTATGTTTTCTCAACATTTTGCTCACAGGTTCTTCATGATATTAACATTTTAACATGAAACAACTTCTAAAACAATGTATAATTCCACATCCAGACGTGGTTTTTCTTTGGCGCACACTGAGTCTGGATTGTTTTTATTTTACGGGACATTTACTGTTCTCCCTGTGCGTTATGTAGCTTAACTCATGTTAGCACAGTTAAACAGCAAGCCAAACTCAGGTATTTTCCCTTGAGCCAGGAAATGAGCGTCTTGCTCCTTTATTTTCTCATGAAGCGGTGAAATACCAAGAGTGAAACTGTAACAGAAAAAATACAAAAACTTAGTTCTGAGCAGTACAGCAAGTAGCTATACTAATCAACATTGCATCAGACTATTTTTAGACTATGCATGAGAACCTGCAAGAAGCTAACACTAAGCTAGTCTACCATTACATTAACATGAGTGATAACAACTTCCCAGTCAAATAAACCATCAAACTTTACATTGCACAACCTCACACTAAGTATGCATATTCATTTACACACATTATGAAACTTACAGCCATATCTTTCTTGAGCATGAATAAGTTTAAGATGTTCTCTGTCTGATCGACCACACATCTCTGCAGCAGCTGCCAATCACAACAAGAACAAGCTAACCATGCATCCTGCCCTGACGCTTTAAAATAAAGGTCCAGCCCTCTGTAGAATTACTGTATGTGATTTCTCAATGTAAATATAACTATCATTCAATACACCATTAATTACCATTTAAACCATCTTAAATTCTTAAATCCTGCACAGAATCAGGGCAGAACAGGACACTTTGGCCACGTAAAGATTTTTGCTCACAGGAGGTAAGTTACTGCCGAGCGAGTGAAGCTCCATCGCACCTCAGCACTGAAACTGTCATCCTTCAAACCAGGTTGGAGCCAAAAAGCAACCACCATTCCAACGCCGAACATATGGAAGTGTTGAACAGGAAGTGGTGGTTGCTAGGGAATGGTCACGTGAGTCTTCAATTTGATTTGTTTGCATAAAAGAAAAAAGCTGCAGTTTGTTCTTGTCAGAATCTGAGTTTCGTCTACTTTTATTTCTTTGCTTTGATGTGTTTTTCCAGTTGCTTTCCGTTTTGTTTAGTCTCTTGCTGGGTTTTTTTCCTGATTGGGTCTGTCTGTCCCTTTCTCTCTTGTCTGTCTCGTCTGGCTCTTGGTGGTGGGTGTTTCCCTCTCTCTGGCCCCACTCTCTTTCTGGAGTGTTCCAGGCACACCTGCTCTCAATCTGCTCCTCATCACCTGGGTGTATTTAAGGTCCTCATTTTGCTTTACTCCCTCGCCAGATTGATTCACCTAGTGCCCTCTCTCCAGCTCTGTTTTGTGTATTCTCAACCTGTTTGCCTCACGTGTGTTACGACTACCTGCCTGTATCCTCGATCACGCTTTTGCCTGATGTTCCTGGTTTTGTTACTCTTGTTGGACTGCCTCACTGTGTACCCGACCCCATTTACTGCTTCAGTAAACTGTTTTTACGTACAGAGCCTGTTGTCTGAGTCCTACATTTGCATCCAGCCTAACCTGTCATCCAGACCTGATAGTTCTGTGTTTTCCGTGCATTTCCTCAGTGGATAAAAGCTGTTTTTAAACACGTTGTGAATCTCAACACGGTAAAAAAAACCTGGTTTTCGTTCTCTGTGGATTCTCAGAGCGCAGTGTGGTTTCTAAGATCACTGTTTGTCTGATGTTTTGATCTTTTGAAGGTCTACAAATTTTGTTTCTGATGGCGTGGTGGACAAGCGGTTAGTGCAGATGTTTCTGGGTTCAAGACCACCCCTGCCCATTCTCCATGTAAGGTGGAGTTTAATCAATAAAGGCATCTGGCATAAAACTTGTGCCAAATCAATATGCAGATACACCTCAGATCTGGTGTAGCGCCCCCGATTGGAGAAAAGGGAGAAACTGAAAAACCTTTGTGCCTGAAGGTGTTTTATAAATAAAGCTTTGTGTGTTTTTCAGGTGTATGTAGTCTGATCGCCGTCTCCTGGTATACCGCAAAAGTCATCCATGAATTCTACGACCCACTCTACAGAGGGGCCAGGTCAGTCCAAAATCCTGGTCCACAATTGGATCATGACAGGTGAAAGCCACAGGAGGGTCAGGGACTCCAGAGGAGTCTATAAACTGACCAGCAGGTTTGAGGTCGGTTCTCCTTTGAGCTCTTTTTGGTTGTCAGAGTGTCTCACCCTGGATTTTGTGTTGTGACTGGACTGACTGGGTTTTGGTCAGGGTTTGGGTTGTGGGAATTTTTGCTGTCTTTTTGTTCATGATTGTTTTTTTTTTGTGTGTGTGGGATTTCTCTTGTTGTGTGTCTGGGTTTCTGCATTGGGCATTTCCCTACACACTTCCCTCCTGTTTGCCATGCCTTATTCCAGAACCTTCCACCACATCTGTCCCGCATTTCCTGCTTTTCACTTCCCCTTTATAAGTCGCACCTCACTTCCTTGCCAGATCGTTATGCCCTGTGCCTTTGTTTGAGCGTTTCTTGTCCTGTATCTGCCTTGCCTGTGTTTTAGCCCCTGTTTTGGCCTTATGCTTTGGATATTGTTTCTTGTTGCTACCAGCCTTGTTGTGTACCAAACCCTGCCTGACCACTCCTTAAACCCTATTGACTCGCAGCTCCTACGTCTGAATCCTGCAGTTGTGTCCAACCACCTCGCACTGCTGAGTCTGACACTTTGTCAGGTTTTGGTTTGTACCATCCTGACGGCCTACAGCGGGGTTGTGTTCATGTACTATAGATTTTATTGTTTCTGTTGCCCAAAATAACTAAAAAAAAAAAATGATAAAAGAGGTGATGAGAAAAAAAAACCCACAGTTGGATCTGTGACTCAGAACATTTCTGACAGTAACTCAGGCTCCAGTGTGTTCTTTAGCACATTTTAAGGTGACCTGCTTTTGAAGAATGTCTCAAACATTAGTTTCAAGTCTGAGTTTTGGAATTGGAAGGTTGAGAAATGGCATCTGGATTTTGAGTCCCTCAGGAGGAGGAGGATGGTGGTCTGCCGTGCTAACGCTTAGTGTGTTGTGGTTCTGCAGGTTCGAGTTGGGGTCCGGGTTGTATCTGGGCTGGGTAGCTTCTTGTCTTGCCATCCTAGGAGGATCATTGCTCTGCTGTTCCTTCAAGAAGTGCGCCCCCAGCCACTCCACAAGGTCAGTGTACGCCTGCTTCAGTTTCAATTTCTTTTCATTTATATGGTGCCAAATCACAACAAAGTTGCCTCAAGGTGCTTCACACAAGTAAGGTTTAACCTTACCAACCTACTTCCTCTTGAACTGCTCTTTCAGCAGGTGGCGCTGGAGAGATAACTGACTGAATTATAAAATACAAAATGATGTGGAGGAATAAGATGTGTTCATCTTCAACTGGACCAGTTGAAGATGAACAGCAAAAGACAATGACGGGTCAATTCCACCATCAAAGACCAAAATCTTGATAGTGCCCTTGAGGTCCTTAATAAACAGCAAGATGATTGAGTCAAAGCTTAAGCACTTTCTCGATGTGGCCATGTGTGAGATTCCTCTGGCAGCGGTCGTGGTTTCAAAAATGAAAACAATCTGCAGCATTTTTCATTTTAAATTGGAGCTGCACTGACAGTCTCACGTTCTGTAGACATCTGACATTACACCGGCAACGTGAAATAATGAACACCTCCGTGAGCGGGAAAGAAGACACAGACATGCGATAATGAAAACATTCATATCCCAGCATGTCCAGCCACTACACCCTGCTATTGAGGTGGGCACCATTACTGAGGTAACTTTTGACACGAAGCAGAAAGTTCGACCACATTACACCTATTTTAGCATCTCTTCACTGGCTTCCTGTCCATGTGAGATCAGATTTTAAGGTTCTGCTACTAGTTATAAAACTGTTCACGGACTGGCACCTCCCTACCTAGCTGACCTAATTAAACCTTATGTACCGACCCAGGCATTGCATTCTCAGGGTGCAGGACTACTTTGTGTCCCTAAGGTGAATAAGAAGTCTGCGGGTCACAGAGCTTTCTCTTATCGTGCCCTGTTCTGTGGAATGATCTTCCTGCGTCAATAAAACAGTCAGATTCTGTGGAGACTTTCAAGTCATTTCATTCATTTCATTTCATTATTGGTTTATTTGACAGGGATAGTGTATATTAATGAATGTACAATTGTTTATTGTCATGTATTGTGTTATGTCTTATTACTGTGCTTGAATTAGTTCTGTCGGCAATTCCCCTGCCGCCCACCCGGTTTGTGGATGGGGGGCCGGCGTTTATGATGCGGCGTCTCGTGGGGTCCCTGCGACATGGGAGGGGGGTGCAGTACTTGGTGGACTGAGAGGCGTATGGGCCAGAGGAGCGCTCTTGGATCCCCTCCCGTTTCATCTTTGTCAGAGTTGTTCAGAGTTGGACCTGAAAAGAACAACTCACTTAACACAGAAACGAATCACGCAGGAGACACTGAATTTCTTTTCCTGATCAGGAAACAGCAAATGCGCGTGATCCCTCGCCAACAACCGTCTCGTCCGCTCTGAAGGGCCCCGCCCATCTGCCTCCCATATTTATTAGAATAAAGTTACATACAAGCATATGGAAGTGACAAAATACCAAAACATGTTAGCGACACAAAGTCTGGTCTCACATCGATATGAAATTGTTATGGCTTTAAAACCTCCAGTCTCATGAAGTAAACAGCGTAACCCTGAACTAATACACAGGTCACACCGCTCCCTGCTCAAGGCTGGACTGTTAATTAGAACGTGCATCTGTGCTCAGCAAAAACATGATCTCAGCAAAACAGTCTGCCCTCTCACTGAGTCAAAGATAATCTTGTGAGCAGTTTAATGATTACTTAAACAGTCAGTGAATATAGTGAATAGATATGTATCAATCAATGTAGTGAATATGACTACTTTAGCAATTCAGTGATTAACAAAGAAAGCAATATTAATGAAACACATTGACACACATGTATATAAATGTGTATATGGAGAATGAGATCAAATACAAAATCAAAGACAGCAAATCAAAGTAAAGACATAAATAATCAAAGTAAAGACATTAATATTTGATAATCATATTGCTAATATATAGAAAACCCTGTCAATCTTGGACCCTGAACTGATCACGGACTTTCATGCTTGGCATCCTGATTCCCCTGGGCCGTCAGGTGCCAGCCGTTGAGGGGAGGTCCTGTCATGTATTGTGTTATGTCTTATTATTATTAATTTTTTTTTGCCAGCTTGCACTCGACCGAGACAGACGCACTTTTCTCTTCTCCCTCCCTCCTTATCTTTCCTGCTTCTGTGGCGTGTTGTCTGTGAGGCTGCAGCTTTGCTCTTCTGGAAACGACAAAAATGGATCTGTTAAAGTGGTCTCTGAACGCAATTGACACTATTTTTTCTACAAGATCTTCGGGAGCGGAGGACCCGACCTGTCCTGCTGGGACGCATGTGATGGGTTACGTGATGGACTCGTGGAGGAGATGGCAGGTCATGTGCCTTTACATGCTTTCTGTGGAGGACGTTGAAGATGTGTACATATTCGGCTTGGTGGTGACCAGCTTTCTGATGTGTGGAGCGGGGCACTTGCTGGTTTACCGGAAAATCAAGAAAGTGGAAGCAGCTTTGATTGGTCGTTCCAAGCTGCCCTATATGATTGATTCGATTGGGAAGGCAGGGGCTGCGCAGTCGGCGGGGGTTAACCGCGCATTGGATGACATCTCAAGATTGCAGCCCTGGAAACCCGCTATGACCGTCTGTGAAGACCACATTCTACATTTCAGATGCATTGAGAGCCACTCTGTTCTCAGAACTGTGGAATCTTTCAGGCGTCTGTTAATCTAGCTATTCATTTGGCTTCCCCAAATACAGCTGCACTTCAAGGTCGCTGTGATAAGATACCTCCTCAGAAGAACAACACTCTTATGCCTCGCTCCCTGGTCTTCCCCCCTCCCCTCAGCTTCTCCAGCTCTGACGTGAACTGTGGACTGTCCAGGACTTTCTCAGCCTGCGCAGGGCTGTTCCCTTCCCCCCAGACTGTCGAACAAGGCCGTCGATGGCGCCGAAACTGGCTGCCTTCCGGAGTGTTCTGATAAACTGGTCATTTCAAATCTCGGTTGTCGTCCTGTGTCCTTGTTTTGTCTCTGTGATTATTGTTTTTTGTGCTGATGGGATTTTTTTTCCCTCATTGCCGCTGTGTAATGCAGTGGCTATGAGGGTTTTTTTTCTTCTCCTTTTCCCTCGTGTTTTGCTTCATATATATGTTTTATGTACCGGGCCAGCCTATGTGTTGTGTGTTATGTGTGTTGTTTGTTATGGGTCGGTGTTGGTTTGCTCAGCCCTGCTGTTGACCAAGGCAGGGATGTACATCTGGAGCTGGTCCCCGGGCGCCTAATTGCGACCTCTGCTCCTACTGGCAAATAGGATGGGTTAAATGCAGTAGCCACATTTCATTGTGCAGGAAAGTTCTTCTGTTCTGTGCATATGACAATAAAATTTCCTTGATTCCTTGATTCCTTGATTATTGTGCTTGAATTAGTTCTGTCGTCATGTTCTGATATTGTGCTGCTGGGCTTTGTTTTTTGATTTATGTTATTTTTCTGGCTGGGTGTGTCTTGCTTGGGTTTTCTTGTCCCTGTTTGTCTTGTCTACCTTTCTTCGAGCTTGGTGGGGGTGTTTCACTCTGGTTGGGTCACGCCCTGTTCAGGTTCGTTCCACACGTGTTTCCTATCTACAGCTTATCACTGGGAGTATTTAAACACCACTGGTTGCACTGGTTTTTCACCTGATCATTGTGCCCTGTGCCATGGCTTCGAGCTGTGTTCCTTGTTTATTCCTGCTTCCACGTTGTGTTTTGACCACCTGCCTGTTATATTGACCACGCCATTGCCTAATGTTTTTGATTTGTTTGCTTCTCTTGGACTGCCTCTCTGTGTACCAAACCCTGCTGAGCCCTTCAGTAAACGCCTCATTGAACCAGAGCTACGTTGTCGAGTACTGCATTTGTAGGGTAGTTGTAAAACAGCTAACTGATCATCTGCAGAGGAATGGTCTATTTGAAGAGTTTCAGTCAGGTTTTAGAATTCATCATAGTACAGAAACAGCATTAGTGAAGGTTACAAATGATCTTCTTATGGCCTCAGACAGTGGACTCATCTCTGTGCTTGTCCTGTTAGACCTCAGTACTGCTTTTGATACTGTTGACCATAACATTTTATTACAGAGATTAGAGCATGCCATAGGTATTAAAGGCACTGCACTGTGGTGGTTTGAATCATATTTATCTAATAGATTACAATTTGTTCATGTAAATGGGGAATCTTCTTCACAGACTAAGGTTAATTATGGAGTTCCACAAGGTTCTGTGCTAGGACCAATTTTATTCACTTTATACATGCTTCCCTTAGGCAGTATTATTAGAAAGCATTGCTTAAATTTTCACTGTTACGCAGATGATACCCAGTTTTATCTATCCATGAAGCCAGAGGACACACACCAATTAGTTAAACTGCAGGATTGTCTTACAGACATAAAGACATGGATGACCTCTAATTTCCTGCTTTTAAATTCAGATAAAACTGAAGTTATTGTACTTGGCCCCACAAATCTTAGAAACATGGTGTCTAACCAGATCCTTACTCTGGATGGCATTACCCTGACCTCTAGTAATACTGTGAGAAATCTTGGAGTCATTTTTGATCAGGATATGTCATTCAATGTGCATATTAAACAAATATGTAGGACTGCTTTTTTGCATTTGCACAATATCTCTAAATTAGAAAGGTCTTGTCTCAGAGTGATGCTGAAAAACTAATTCATGCATTTATTTCCTCTAGGCTGGACTATTGTAATTCATTATTATCAGGTTGTCCTAAAAGTTCCCTGAAAAGCCTTCAGTTCATTCAAAATGCTGCAGCTAGAGTACTGACGGGGACTAGAAGGAGAGAGCATATCTCACCCATATTGGCCTCTCTTCATTGGCTTCCTGTTAATTCTAGAATAGAATTTAAAATTCTTCTTCTTACTTATAAGGTTTTGAATAATCAGGTCCCATCTTATCTTAGGGACCTCATAGTATCATATCACCCCAATAGAGCGCTTCGCTCTCAGACTGCAGGCTTACTTGTAGTTCCTAGGGTTTGTAAGAGTAGAATGGGAGGCAGAGCCTTCAGCTTTCAGGCTCCTCTCCTGTGGAACCCTGCTCCCAATTCAGATCAGGGAGACAGACACCCTCTCTACTTTTAAGATTAGGCTTAAAACTTTCCTTTTTGCTAAAGCTTATAGTTAGGGCTGGATCAGGTGACCCTGAACCATCCCTTAGTTATGCTGCTATAGACTTAGACTGCTGGGGGGTTCCCATGATGCACTGAGTGTTTCTTTCTCTTTTTGCTCTGTATGCACCACTCTGCATTTAATCATTAGTGATTGATCTCTGCTCCCCTCCACAGCATGTCTTTTTCCTGGTTCTCTCCCTCAGCCCCAACCAGTCCCAGCAGAAAACTGCCCCTCCCTGAGCCTGGTTCTGCTGGAGGTTTCTTCCTGTTAAAATGGAGTTTTTCCTTCCCACTGTCGCCAAGTGCTTGCTCACATGGGGTCATTTTGACCGTTGGGGTTTTTCTGTAATTATTGTATGGCTTTGACTTACAATATAAAGTGCCTTGGGGCAACTGTTTGTTGTGATTTGGCGCTATATAAATAAAATTGATTTGATTTGTCTCCAGCCTTCTTTGTCTGACAGTTCTGATATTTACAGACAGTATATATATATATATATATATATATATATATATATATATATATATATATATATATATAGCACACAATTTAATGTAAATATGCCAGATGTAGCATAATGCTAGTTTCCATCCATAGTCCCCAGACATAAAATATAAAACACAGAGCATTTAACAAGCATAAAAAGACATTGATAATTTACAATATAATACAGTGTCATATTTTAATATAACCCAGAGCCATATAAAGGAGGAGTTATCTGTTCCGGTCAAGATGGAGGTTAAAATGCTGTTGTTTCAATATAAAGTGCAGGCCTATGTGCAGGAAAGTACTGAGGTAGAATTCAGTTGCAGGTGTGTACAGGTGCAGTCAGTTTTATTATAAGATGCTGAATTAAAGTGCTTTGTCGCGATAGTAAAGTGCTAGATACAGCTGCAGTATCTCTTTAAAGTGCTGGTGTGCATAAGCTTACCTATATGTTGTTGTGTGCGTGCAGAGACAGCTATAGAGGTGCAAAGTACAGATTTAGCAAGGAGGTGGCAAAGGCTAAATCCATGTACAGTTCACGTCTGCAGCAAAGGTTCTCTGCCAACGACTCGGCCTCTGTGTGGAGGGGGTTGAAAGAGATCACCAACTACAAGCCCAAAGCACCTCGTTCTATTGACGACCTCAAGCTGGCCAACGACCTGAACATCTTCTATTCACGCTTTGAAGACAAGGACTCACACCTCCCCACCCCCCACACAACTGGATATTCAAACACTCTGGACCTCCCCCCTCTCACTGCTGCCCTCTCGGTTCAAGAGGAGGAGAGAGAAGACATTTTATAAGGCTGAATCCACGTAAGGCCCCGGGCCCAGACTGTGTCTCTCCTGCCACCCTGAGACACTGCGCTGATGAGCTGGCCCCAGTCTTCAAAGGATTCAAAGGATTCAAAAGGATTCAAAAGAACTTTATTGTCATATGCACAAAGGAACATGTTCCCTGCACAATGAAATGTGTTTACTGCATTTAACCCATCCTAATTGCCAGTTAGGAGCAGAAGTCGCCATTAGGCGCCCGGGGACCAGCTGCAGATGTACATCCCTGCCTTAGTCAACAGCAGGGCTGAGCAAACCAAGACCGACCCATAACAAACGACACACATAAGTCGGCCCGGTACATAAACACATATAAAAAGCACACACGAGGTAAGGAAGAGAAAAAAACCCTCATAGCCGCTGCGTTACACAGCAGCAATGAGGAAAAAAAACAAAACAAACAAACAAAAAAAACAGGGATCTTCAACACCTCCCTGGAGTCATGCCACGTTCCAGTCTGTTTCAAGTCCTTCATCATAGTTCCAGTCCCCAAGAAACCACGCGTCACTGGACTTAATGACTACAGGCCTGTGGCTCTCACGTCTGTAGTCATAAAGACCTTCGAACGCCTGGTTTTATCCCACCTGAAGTCCATCACCGACCCCCTCCTGGACCCCCTGCAGTTTGCCTACAGAGCCAACAGGTCTGTAGATGACACCATAAACCTGGCCCTGCACTCCATCCTGCAGCACCTGGACTCCCCAGGAACCTACGCTAGGATCCTGTTTGTGGACTTCAGCTCTACATTCAACACCATCCTTCCGGCTTTGCTCCAGAACAAGCTTTCTCTGCTCCACCTGCCCAACTCCACCTCCAGGTGGATCACAGACTTCCTGACGGACCTGAGTCAGCGTGTGAGGCTGGGAAAAAATGTCTCGAACACTCAGGTTCTCAGCACAGGATCTCCACAGGGCTGTGTCCTTTCCCCTCTGCTCTTCTCCCTCTACACTAACTGCTGCACCTCCAGCCATGACTCCGTAAAGCTCATCAAGTTTGCGAACAACACCACCCTCATCGGACTCATTTCGGATGGGGATGAGTCTGCCTACAGGAGGGAGGTGGACCAGCTGGTGACCTGGTGCAGCAGCAACAACTTGGAGCTCAGCGCCCAGAAAACAGTGGAGATGATCGTGGACTTCAGGAAAGCCACAGCCCCCCCGCCCTCCCTCGCCCTCACCAACAGCCCCATCACCACTGTGGACTGTCACCACTTCCTCGGCACCACCATCACCCAGGACCTCGAGTGGGAGTCAACCATCAGCTCCCTCATCAAGAAGGCCCAGCAGAGGATGTACTTCCTGCGGCAGCTGAAGAAGGCCAAGCTGCCTGTCCAGCTGATGGTGCAGTTCTACACGGCCATTATCGAGTCCATCCTCTGCTCCTCCATCACGGTGTGGTACGCCGGGGCCACAGCCAGGGACAGACATAGACTGCAGCGCATTGTGGCCTCTGCTGAGAAGGTAATCGGCTGTAGCCTTCCGTCTCTCCACGACCTGCACGTCTCCAGGACTCTGGGCTGAGCAGGTCGGATCACAGCTGACCCTTCTCACCCTGCACACGGTCTATTCAAACCACTCCCCTCGGGCAGGAGGCTACGGTCCATCCGGACCAGAACCTCCCGCCATAAGAACAGTTTCTTCCCCTCTGCCGTTAGACTCATGAACACTTCATAACTCAGTCACCTTAACCTTAACTCTGTCACTTTATCATTTTATCACGGGTCACTTTAGACAGTGTACTTTGGTTTTTAATTGCACTCCTCCCACTGCACTGTTTTTCTGTTTGTGTCGTTGTACATAGCCTTTCATATTTCATATTTCTGTTTCATATTTTATCTTATATCTTATCTTATTTTAGCACATATTTTATCTTAGCATTTTATATTGCTCTCTGTTTAATGTTGCACCATCATACCAAAGCAAATTCCTAGTCTGTGAATCCTGTTCATTGGCAATGGCAATAAACTTCTTCTGAGTTCTGAGTATATGAAAGTATATTTTATTTTCGCACATCTTTAACTAGTAATGATTACAGGTTTGGTTATCTTTCATGCCATGTTTTAAGCTGTCTTGAAGAAAGCAAATGTGGGGCTGAACCTGATTGTCATTGGCAGAGTATTCCATGTGCTACTGGCCAGTGGTGGGCACAGTTCTGATAACCGATAATCATCAAAGATAAAGTTTTCATTATCGGATTATCTTTTCAGATAACTTTGAAAACCATTATCGGACTAATTATCTTCCGATAAATTTTTGTCCGATAATTTTTAGACCGTTAACATGGTAAACAAAGGTGAACAGATGTGCAGTTCTACCTTCTGCTGAAGAAACTGCTCTATCCTCTGCAAGCAAAGGAGAACTGGTCACCAAAAAAACAAATAAAAAAGACAAAAAAAAAAAAAAAACTCATTTCTTTTAACACCAAAATGATATGCGGCCAATATCGCCCAAGTCATCCAGAGGCATACATATTTAACTTATAGTTCAAATTTTAACCAAACTTATTTCAGACAAGTTATTTAAATTAACATCACGTCTGAAGTTTTATAAAGTGAAAATATCAGATATATGTTTTAGTTTTAAAGTAATGCTCTAATTTTTAAGGTTTTAGTGGGGGACATGCTGTGTCCAGGTACATTATGGGTGATATGGTAATCTCAGTATGTTCACGACAGGAGAAATGCATTTGATCAGGCTCCACGGACAACAGCATTAAACTCTAGTGCCTAAAACTCTCGTGAATATATTCTCCGGGTTTATAGACATTGTTATTGTGTTTGCATGCATCTTAAACGTAGCAAGTAGCAACACAGATTATCTGGAATTTTGTTTTGGCAAGTTTTCAAGGTCTCTACTGCCATCTACTGGCCAGTAGTGTTCATGGCAGTATTCAAACTGAAGCTGGGCTGATATTTTCAATCACCGTACTCGGTTCCAGCTCAAACTGTACCACAGAACTGCATGGTGTAAAAGCTCAGAGCGCATGATTTATGTTTTCACACACATTGTGCGTTCAAAACCACACGTCGGACTCGTGTTTCCAGAAGCAAAACGTAAACAGAAGCTTTTTCTTCAAACTTATAGTTACAAAAACTCTCGATGGGAGACATCAAAGTAAAAAAACAAAAACAAAAAACAAACAAACAAAAACATTACAAGACAGGTCTGTGGTGTTTGCACAGGCACAGTGCGAGAGGTTGGACGCTTGTAGCGCTTCAGCAGCGGGATACCCTCATGACGGCCGACCAGAATAACATCAAATAGGTTTGAAAATCAAACCTGTTTGATATTCTGTTTGATTTTCATCTGACCATACAATCGCCGATCAGGAGGTGGTCGTGAGATGTTAAACGCAGCTCGTTACTACATGTATACTAAAAGATGCTGGACGCGCGATTCACCTGAAACTCTGTGTGATCCAAAAAAATTCTCACACGAATGAAAAATCATCTGAAAAAGGGCCAAAACTCGCACTGGCACCAGTAGATTATGGCAGTGTTCTATTTATTTTGACACCGGTTATATCAGACAGTTATCTAATTACAACTTGGCTTTTTTTTTTCTTTTTTTTTTTTTTTGAAAATGCCTTTTTTTTTTTTTACAAATAAAAATGGCATATTTTACAAAAGAATATTTATCTGTAAACACCAGCACACGACACACCTCACATTAACATGTTGGTTTACATAGAATGAATGAGTCAACCAATCAGTGTTAGTGGAGGAACATTTTACCCAGAATGCCATCTGTCTGTGTTTGTTACAAAACTTCAGAATTAGTGCATTATTCAACATTAAAAGATATATGTTATATTTTAACTTTGTACAAATGACAGAATTGACATTAATGGAGTTATTCTATCAGTATTCATTTTATTTATACACCAAACCATAACTCAGCACTGCTTTATTTTCCAAGACCTCGACCTGACGGGAGTGTTGTGATTGGGTAGAGAGTTGAGCTTTGTGGCGCCTCTCAACTGCTTCTGTGCTGGAAGCCATGTAGTAAACAGAAGCTTCCAGCAGGGGGCAGGATGCTCAAAGACAGAAGTGCTGACTCATTGTTTGGGTCTGGTGTCACTTTTGATGCTTCCAAAAGCGATCATGGTGTTAAAACTCAAAATCAAGTTGTTAGTAGTTGCAAGTGTACCAGAGCCAATACTGGAATTTATCGGTTATCTGTAACTTCCAATACATTTTTGGGTGGTTTATCGTTTTAGCTTTATCAAAGATAACTTTTCAGTTATCTGATTATCTGTTATTGAAGTTAATTTTTTGGTTATCTGTGCCCACCACTGCTACTGCCCCTAATAGAGAGTACATTTTGAGCAAAGGCAGTTTTTCTAAATGATCTCGCAATCACCCGTAGCAGAGGATCCGGTATTAATTTCATGGTTATGTTTCCTGTTAATATAGTTCCTCAGAGGGGGTGGGGCCAAATTGTGTAGGGACCTGTACACAACTAAACACATTTTAAATAGCATGAAATTCTCAAAACTTAAAAGTTTATATTTTTCTAAAATTGGACAGTGATGAGAAATCTGTGGTTTTTTGTCCAGTATTTTTACGGCTTTTTTGTACAGTTGTTCAACTGGTTTCAGTACAGTTGTTCCTGCAAAGGACCATGTTGTAATGCAACACTCTATATGTGACAAGATCATGCAGTGTAAGTAAGATTTAGCTGCATGTACTGTAATAAACGGTCTTGTCTGTTTAAAATTCGATAGATTGAACTTTACAGTGTTAGCTACCTTTTTGATATGTTTTTGAATGTAAGATTTGGGTCTAATATCACTCCGAGATATTTGAATTGGTTCACAAGCTCCAGTTCTTCCCCTGCCAAGAAAACAGGGGATCTGGCTAGCTTAGTTGGTCTTTTAGATGGCGCTGCTCTGCTGGTGACACGGAGGAGGGTTTCTGCTACAAAATGTTTGTTTGGTATGGAGGCTGTTGATGTTTGTTCTTTTCTTTCTGTCTACCGCTTGTCAACGGTGGACTAAATGTGTGGCTTGTGCTTTTGACTGTGCGTGGAGGCTGAGAGGGAGTATGGTGCTGTTAGCACTAGCACGGCTAGTGCTACTTAGCCGGATAGCCCATTGCTTTGTGGATTGGGCTGTTAGCACTGGGGGGCTAGTGTATAGCCGGACTGAGCTGCTGGGTTTAGACCACGGCGCTCTTCCACCGTCTGGCCTGCTGGACGAGGTTCCGAGGGAGTTGGTACGACAATACCAACTGGACCGTCGGCAGGGCAGGAGACTCAGGAAGCGGGGGAAGAGAGGCGGCCTGAGGCAACGCATCTGTGCAGCCACCAAGCTACCGCTGTCGCCCATCCTGCTCTGCAATGCGCGCTCACTTAAAAACAAATTGGATGAGTTGCACTTACAAGCTGGAGCCTGTTATGAGTTCTGTGAGTCTGGATTAATGGCTTTTACAGAAACATGGTTTAGCGACGATGTACCGGATTTACACACATCTGCCTGGACAGGAACAAAAACTCTGGTAAAACATGGGGGGGTATGTTAAAGACAGGTGGTGTACAAACTTTGCTGTCAGACAGGGTATGTAACTCCGATCTTGAGCTCCTGTGTGTAACCTTACAACCTTATTACCTTCCTCGAGAATTTACAAATATATTTGTGTGTGTAGTTTATATTCCACCAAGTTGAAATGCCGCCAGAGCAGCTAGTCAGATTTCAGATTGTGTCCATTCTCATCTTCAAAATAAACTGGATGCTGCCATGTTTGTTCTTGGTGATTTAAATCACTGCAGTTTAAATAAATCCCTGCCTGGCTTCTATCAATATGTTCAGTGTAGCACCAGGAGCAATAAGACTCTGGATAAGTGCTATGGGAACATAAGAGATGCCTACACAGCCAGAGTCAGACCCCCCCTTGGTATTTCGGACCATAATGTAGTCCAGCTTCTCCCCACCTGTTGATCAGCGTTTAAATCTAGTAAACCTGAGGTCCACTCTGTCAAACTGGTCTGCTGACAAGACAGAGGAGCTGAAAGGATGTTTCTTGTGTACAGATTGGGACATTTTTTTTCCAAGATGCGGATATCAACACTGCCACAGAGGCAGTTACTGGTTACATCTCTTTCTGTGTGGAGTCAATCATTCCCCAAAAGATTATTTAGAAATACCCGAATAATAAATCATATGTCACACGGGAAATACGGGAATGTATTAATAGGAAGAAAGCTGCTTTTAAATCAAGGGACTTTGCAGAGGTCAGGGTCACACAAAAAGACCTGAACCAGAAGATGAGAGATGCTCGACGGCAGCATAAGGAGCGCACAGAACGGGACCTTTCCAGAGCAAACAACAAGAGACTGTGGGATTCTGTTCGGGACATGACACACATCAATCAATCAATCAACTTTTTTTTTATATAGCGCCAAATCACAACAAACAGTTGCCCCAAGGCGCTTTATATTGTAAGGCAAGGCCATACAATAATTACAGAAAAACCCCAACGGTCAAAACGACCCCCTGTGAGCAAGCACTTGGCAACAGTGGGAAGGAAAAACTCCCTCTTAACAGGAAGAAACCTCCAGCAGAACCAGGCTCAGGGAGGGGCAGTCTTCTGCTGAGACTGGTTGGGGCTGAGGGAGAGAACCAGGAAAAAGACATACTGTGGAGGGGAGCAGAGATCGATCACTAATGATTAAATGCAGAGTGATGCATACAGAGCAAAAAGAGAAAGAAACAGTGCATCATGGGAACCCCCCCACAGTCTACGTCTAAAGCAGCATAACCAAGGGATAGTCCAGGGTCACCCGATCCAGCCCTAACTATACACATGGACACAAAAAGGAGACCTGTCATTGACAATAATGAATATGCAAAAGCCAATGAGCTAAATGATTTTTATTTGCATTTTGAGAGTGATAACCAGGAAGAGTGCAGGGACATTTTAAAAGAGATTAGGTGTCATTTGCATGAGGACAGAATTTTAATTGACCCACAATCAGTTACTCGAGTTTTTAAATCAGTGTATACTAATAAAGCCACAGGGCCAGACAGTATGTCTGCTTTTCTTTTAAAAACATTTGCAGAGGAGCTCACTCCAGCTTGGCATCAACTCTTCCAGCTCTCTATTGATATTTATTCAGTACCTGAGCTTTGGAAGAGATCAGTTATTATTCCAGTCCCCAAGAAATCACACCCCCAAGTGAATAATAATAATAATCCCTGACAGACTATTATATTAATAAGTCTGTCATATCAGTTTGTGTACAAAAGGAAGCGGAATCTGAGTGATGCTATTTTAACTATAATGAACTTGGTTTTAAAGCATCTTGAGAGTTCCTCTGCATATGCAGATTAGTTTTTATTGGTTTTAGTTCTGGTTTTAACTGTATCCGGTCACATGTCCTTCTTCAAAAAATGACTCAGCTGAATGTGAGCCCTTTTTTAATTAAGTGATGTCACTCTTTTCTGACAAACAGGTCACAGCAGGTGAAGGTCAAGTCTGTCTGCTCTGATATTGCATTAAGCAGCACTGGAGTCCCTCAGGGCTGTGTTAGTTCACCTTTTTTATTTACACTGTATACCAATGACTGTGTCAGCTGTCAGCCAAACCAGTATGTTGTTAAATTTTCAGATGACACTGTCATACTCAGTCTGCTGAACACTAGTACTAATTCAAGTTGTCACAGATCTGGAGTGGACAGGTTTGTGAACTGGTGTGATGTCCATCAATTGCAGATTAATGTTAATAAAACAGTGGAGATGTTGGTGGACCCTCGAGCTGTTGGAGACCGTAGTGTGGTCACCACACATGGACGTAACATTGAACAGGTGGATTCGTATAAATATCTGGGGGTTTACATCAATAACAACTTAAGCTGACACACGAAAGTGTCAAGCATTTGTACCCGAATCCACCAGCGTGTGCACTTTCTTCATCGACTCCGACTGGTGTATGTAGGAATATTATGTCTATTATGTCTAATATTATGTTGATTTTCTACAGAGGAATTATTGAGTCCATGTTGTGGTGCAGTATTACTAACTGGTTTTGTAATTTAACGGTTAAATCAAAAACTCAAATATTAAATCTGATTAAGATAGCTGGCAAAATCATGGGTATGGTGGTACCTGTAACTCCCCAAGAGTTGTTTGAACAGGCAGTTCTCAGATGTGTTGACAATATTTTAACAGATGAGTCTCATGTTCTGCACTCTGAATATATTTTACTGAACTCAGGAAGGAGGTTCAGGGTTCCTCTTTGTAAATATAATCAATATAAATATTAATTTATTCCAT
This sequence comes from Thalassophryne amazonica, assembly GCF_902500255.1. Lineage (NCBI taxonomy): Eukaryota > Metazoa > Chordata > Actinopteri > Batrachoidiformes > Batrachoididae > Thalassophryne > Thalassophryne amazonica. Next base: position 951,715 of record NC_047106.1, read on the forward strand.
TATCAGTGAAGCTCATAAATCAGCAGATAGTTCAGGGAAGATAGCTCAAGGGTATGTATTGTGGTATTTGCACAAAGATGTTAATAATGTTGTGTATTTATATTTTAACCTTTGACTTACTGTGTTGTTGGTTTGATGTATGGGTGCTCTGTACTGGATGTGGTGTTGTGTAGCAGACCCCTCTGTACAAGGCAAATTTCTCCTTAGGGAGACAAATAAAGACACTTTGACTTTGACTTTTGGTGAACATCATACATACAGTTTTTTATGTAGCCATTTATGTATTTTACAGAGTGCATGTGTGAGGTCTACAGATATTTTGTCACTCTTTTCCTGGGTAAAGATTACTGCGTCATCTGCATACATTTGCATATTTAGTTCAGAGCACACATCAGGGAGATCATTTATATACAGAGAGAATAATAGAAGGGGTTAATATTGAGCCTTGTGGAAGACCAATATAACTCGGGAGATAAGAGGATGTGGCACTATCCACAACAACATGTTGCTTTCTGTTCGAAAGATAGGATTGAAACCTTTGAATAGTATCCTCCGAAAAATTAAAATGTGAAAGCTTAGCCAAGAGAGCTTGATGATTAACTGTGTCAAATGCTTTCTTTAAGTCTAAAAAATACGGCTCCTACACAGGGGTTGTTATCTAGTAGATATTTAATCTTTTCGATAAAAAAGCAATTTGCAGTCTCTGTGCTGTGATTAGCTCGAAACCCAAGTTGCATTTCATGTAGTGTCGTGTGGCTTTTGTTAAGGTGTTCAATTAGCTGATTCGCTACCCATTTTTCAGCGACTTTAGATACTATTGGCAGGATACTAATTGGCTGATAGTTCACAGCCTGCGATTTAAGTCCAGATTTGTGGTTCGGTGTCACATTAGCCTCCTTCTAAGATGATGGAAATTTCATTTGTGTAATTGACTAACTAAAAACATGATGGGTTGCACCAAGAGAGAGAATACTGAGAGACCTTATGTCAAAAACTGATTTATGGCCCTGTCAGCCAATCAGAATTGACTATGTCACTAAGCCCCGCCCCTCATGACATCACAACCAATCAGAATCGATGACATCACTATGTCCCGCCCCTAAGCCCCGCCCCTAACCCCTCCCCTACTCCCGCCCCTTATGACATCACAGCCAATCAGAATTGATTACGTCACTATGTCCTGCCCCTAAGCCCCGCCCCTAGCCCCTCCCCCAGTCCCGCCTCCAAGCCCCGCCCCTGGCTCCTCCCCTAACCCTGCCCCCAAGCTCCACCCCTAGCACCTCCCCTAACCCCGCCCCAAGCTCCGCCTCCAAGCCCTACCTCCCCTCCCACCCGGGTCATTTTATTTCATGAATTAAAGAACAATTGAAAAAATACCTAGATCTTTTTTAATGTATTAAAGAATTAACTAATTCTGAAATAATAAAATAAATAAAATAAAATAAAATAAAAATATAAATCAGTGTCTAATATTTAATACCCCTTTAATATTTTTTTAATTCTTAAATTAAAGCGCGTCCTTTTATGGTTTTAATGCCTCAATTAAAGAAGGATTAAAAAAATACCTGTATCTTTTACACAATTATGGGAGGTTTTCTTCAATTTACTGATTAAACACGAATATTTTAATACCCCTTTAATATTTTTTTAATTCTTAAATTAAAGCACATCCTTTTATGGTTTTTAATTCCTCAATTAAAGAAGGATTTAAAAAATACCCGTATCTTTTACACAATTATGGGAGGTTTTCTTCAATTTACTGATTAAACATGAATATTTTAATACCCCTTTAATATTTTTTAATTCTTAAATTAATGCGTCTCCTTTTCTGTTTTTTAATTGTTAAATTAAAGAAGGGTTAAAAATAACCGTCTCTCGGCTGTAACGGCTGTAAGTTTTTCACAAAAACCTTGTTTGAAAAACAATTTACCCTTTTCAACAATATTATAGGAAAGAACACAGACTGTATAAGGTTTAGAATATGTGGTTTATTACATTCATTAACGTCACACACAGAGAAAAAAGCAATTGTTCATGTTTATTAAACACAAATTTGGTCCAGTTACATGAAGAAAAAAGCATATGTTCATGTTTATTAAACACAAATTTGGTCCACTTACATGAAGAAAAAAGCATATGTTCATGTTTATTAAACACAAATTTGGTCCAGTTACATGAAGAAAAAAGCATATGTTCATGTTTATTAAACACAAATTTGGTCCACTTACATGAAGAAAAAAGCATATGTTCATGTTTATTAAACACAAATTTGGTCCACTTACATGAAGAAAAAAGCATATGTTCATGTTTATTAAACACAAATTTGGTCCACTTACATGAAGAAAAAAGCATATGTTCATGTTTATTAAACACAAATTTGGTCCACTTACATGAAGAAAAAAGCATATGTTCATGTTTATTAAACACAAATTTGGTCCACTTACATGAAGAAAAAAGCATATGTTCATGTTTATTAAACACAAATTTGGTCCACTTACATGAAGAAAAAAGCATATGTTCATGTTTATTAAACACAAATTTGGTCCACTTACATGAAGAAAAAAGCATACGTTCATGTTTATTAAACACAAATTTGGTCCACTTACATGAAGAAAAAAGCATACGTTCATGTTTATTAAACACAAATTTGGTCCAGTTACATGAAGAAAAAAGCATATGTTCATGTTTATTAAACACAAATTTGGTCCACTTACATGAAGAAAAAAGCATATGTTCATGTTTATTAAACACAAATTTGGTCCACTTACATGAAGAAAAAAGCATATGTTCATGTTTATTAAACACAAATTTGGTCCACTTACATGAAGAAAAAAGCATATGTTCATGTTTATTAAACACAAATTTGGTCCACTTACATGAAGAAAAAAGCATATGTTCATGTTTATTAAACACAAATTTGGTCCACTTACATGAAGAAAAAAGCATATGTTCATGTTTATTAAACACAAATTTGGTCCACTTACATGAAGAAAAAAGCATATGTTCATGTTTATTAAACACAAATTTGGTCCACTTACATGAAGAAAAAAGCATATGTTCATGTTTATTAAACACAAATTTGGTCCACTTACATGAAGAAAAAAGCATATGTTCATGTTTATTAAACACAAATTTGGTCCACTTACATGAAGAAAAAAGCATATGTTCATGTTTATTAAACACAAATTTGGTCCACTTACATGAAGAAAAAAGCATATGTTCATGTTTATTAAACACAAATTTGGTCCACTTACATGAAGAAAAAAGCATATGTTCATGTTTATTAAACACAAATTTGGTCCACTTACATGAAGAAAAAAGCATATGTTCATGTTTATTAAACACAAATTTGGTCCACTTACATGAAGAAAAAAGCATATGTTCATGTTTATTAAACACAAATTTGGTCCACTTACATGAAGAAAAAAGCATATGTTCATGTTTATTAAACACAAATTTGGTCCACTTACATGAAGAAAAAAGCATATGTTCATGTTTATTAAACACAAATTTGGTCCACTTACATGAAGAAAAAAGCATATGTTCATGTTTATTAAACACAAATTTGGTCCACTTACATGAAGAAAAAAGCATATGTTCATGTTTATTAAACACAAATTTGGTCCACTTACATGAAGAAAAAAGCATATGTTCATGTTTATTAAACACAAATTTGGTCCACTTACATGAAGAAAAAAGCATATGTTCATGTTTATTAAACACAAATTTGGTCCACTTACATGAAGAAAAAAGCATATGTTCATGTTTATTAAACACAAATTTGGTCCACTTACATGAAGAAAAAAGCATATGTTCATGTTTATTAAACACAAATTTGGTCCACTTACATGAAGAAAAAAGCATATGTTCATGTTTATTAAACACAAATTTGGTCCACTTACATGAAGAAAAAAGCATATGTTCATGTTTATTAAACACAAATTTGGTCCACTTACATGAAGAAAAAAGCATATGTTCATGTTTATTAAACACAAATTTGGTCCACTTACATGAAGAAAAAAGCATATGTTCATGTTTATTAAACACAAATTTGGTCCACTTACATGAAGAAAAAAGCATATGTTCATGTTTATTAAACACAAATTTGGTCCACTTACATGAAGAAAAAAGCATATGTTCATGTTTATTAAACACAAATTTGGTCCACTTACATGAAGAAAAAAGCATATGTTCATGTTTATTAAACACAAATTTGGTCCACTTACATGAAGAAAAAAGCATATGTTCATGTTTATTAAACACAAATTTGGTCCACTTACATGAAGAAAAAAGCATATGTTCATGTTTATTAAACACAAATTTGGTCCACTTACATGAAGAAAAAAGCATATGTTCATGTTTATTAAACACAAATTTGGTCCACTTACATGAAGAAAAAAGCATATGTTCATGTTTATTAAACACAAATTTGGTCCACTTACATGAAGAAAAAAGCATATGTTCATGTTTATTAAACACAAATTTGGTCCACTTACATGAAGAAAAAAGCATATGTTCATGTTTATTAAACACAAATTTGGTCCACTTACATGAAGAAAAAAGCATATGTTCATGTTTATTAAACACAAATTTGGTCCACTTACATGAAGAAAAAAGCATATGTTCATGTTTATTAAACACAAATTTGGTCCACTTACATGAAGAAAAAAGCATATGTTCATGTTTATTAAACACAAATTTGGTCCACTTACATGAAGAAAAAAGCATATGTTCATGTTTATTAAACACAAATTTGGTCCACTTACATGAAGAAAAAAGCATATGTTCATGTTTATTAAACACAAATTTGGTCCACTTACATGAAGAAAAAAGCATATGTTCATGTTTATTAAACACAAATTTGGTCCACTTACATGAAGAAAAAAGCATATGTTCATGTTTATTAAACACAAATTTGGTCCACTTACATGAAGAAAAAAGCATATGTTCATGTTTATTAAACACAAATTTGGTCCACTTACATGAAGAAAAAAGCATATGTTCATGTTTATTAAACACAAATTTGGTCCACTTACATGAAGAAAAAAGCATATGTTCATGTTTATTAAACACAAATTTGGTCCACTTACATGAAGAAAAAAGCATATGTTCATGTTTATTAAACACAAATTTGGTCCACTTACATGAAGAAAAAAGCATATGTTCATGTTTATTAAACACAAATTTGGTCCACTTACATGAAGAAAAAAGCATATGTTCATGTTTATTAAACACAAATTTGGTCCACTTACATGAAGAAAAAAGCATATGTTCATGTTTATTAAACACAAATTTGGTCCAGTTACATGAAGAAAAAAGCATACGTTCATGTTTATTAAACACAAATTTGGTCCAGTTACATGAAGAAAAAAGCATATGTTCATGTTTATTAAACACAAATTTGGTCCAGTTACATGAAGAAAAAAGCATATGTTCATGTTTATTAAACACAAATTTGGTCCAGTTACATGAAGAAAAAAGCATATGTTCATGTTTATTAAACACAAATTTGGTCCACTTACATGAAGAAAAAAGCATATGTTCATGTTTATTAAACACAAATTTGGTCCACTTACATGAAGAAAAAAGCATATGTTCATGTTTATTAAACACAAATTTGGTCCACTTACATGAAGAAAAAAGCATATGTTCATGTTTATTAAACACAAATTTGGTCCACTTACATGAAGAAAAAAGCATATGTTCATGTTTATTAAACACAAATTTGGTCCACTTACATGAAGAAAAAAGCATATGTTCATGTTTATTAAACACAAATTTGGTCCACTTACATGAAGAAAAAAGCATATGTTCATGTTTATTAAACACAAATTTGGTCCACTTACATGAAGAAAAAAGCATATGTTCATGTTTATTAAACACAAATTTGGTCCACTTACATGAAGAAAAAAGCATATGTTCATGTTTATTAAACACAAATTTGGTCCACTTACATGAAGAAAAAAGCATATGTTCATGTTTATTAAACACAAATTTGGTCCACTTACATGAAGAAAAAAGCATATGTTCATGTTTATTAAACACAAATTTGGTCCACTTACATGAAGAAAAAAGCATATGTTCATGTTTATTAAACACAAATTTGGTCCAGTTACATGAAGAAAAAAGCATATGTTCATGTTTATTAAACACAAATTTGGTCCACTTACATGAAGAAAAAAGCATATGTTCATGTTTATTAAACACAAATTTGGTCCAGTTACATGAAGAAAAAAGCATATGTTCATGTTTATTAAACACAAATTTGGTCCACTTACATGAAGAAAAAAGCATATGTTCATGTTTATTAAACACAAATTTGGTCCACTTACATGAAGAAAAAAGCATATGTTCATGTTTATTAAACACAAATTTGGTCCAGTTACATGAAGAAAAAAGCATATGTTCATGTTTATTAAACACAAATTTGGTCCACTTACATGAAGAAAAAAGCATATGTTCATGTTTATTAAACACAAATTTGGTCCAGTTACATGAAGAAAAAAGCATATGTTCATGTTTATTAAACACAAATTTGGTCCACTTACATGAAGAAAAAAGCATATGTTCATGTTTATTAAACACAAATTTGGTCCACTTACATGAAGAAAAAAGCATATGTTCATGTTTATTAAACACAAATTTGGTCCAGTTACATGAAGAAAAAAGCATATGTTCATGTTTATTAAACACAAATTTGGTCCAGTTACATGAAGAAAAAAGCATATGTTCATGTTTATTAAACACAAATTTGGTCCACTTACATGAAGAAAAAAGCATATGTTCATGTTTATTAAACACAAATTTGGTCCACTTACATGAAGAAAAAAGCATATGTTCATGTTTATTAAACACAAATTTGGTCCACTTACATGAAGAAAAAAGCATATGTTCATGTTTATTAAACACAAATTTGGTCCACTTACATGAAGAAAAAAGCATATGTTCATGTTTATTAAACACAAATTTGGTCCACTTACATGAAGAAAAAAGCATATGTTCATGTTTATTAAACACAAATTTGGTCCAGTTACATGAAGAAAAAAGCATATGTTCATGTTTATTAAACACAAATTTGGTCCACTTACATGAAGAAAAAAGCATATGTTCATGTTTATTAAACACAAATTTGGTCCAGTTACATGAAGAAAAAAGCATACGTTCATGTTTATTAAACACAAATTTGGTCCAGTTACATGAAGAAAAAAGCATATGTTCATGTTTATTAAACACAAATTTGGTCCAGTTACATGAAGAAAAAAGCATACGTTCATGTTTATTAAACACAAATTTGGTCCACTTACATGAAGAAAAAAGCATATGTTCATGTTTATTAAACACAAATTTGGTCCAGTTACATGAAGAAAAAAGCATATGTTCATGTTTATTAAACACAAATTTGGTCCACTTACATGAAGAAAAAAGCATATGTTCATGTTTATTAAACACAAATTTGGTCCACTTACATGAAGAAAAAAGCATATGTTCATGTTTATTAAACACAAATTTGGTCCACTTACATGAAGAAAAAAGCATATGTTCATGTTTATTAAACACAAATTTGGTCCAGTTACATGAAGAAAAAAGCATATGTTCATGTTTATTAAACACAAATTTGGTCCACTTACATGAAGAAAAAAGCATATGTTCATGTTTATTAAACACAAATTTGGTCCAGTTACATGAAGAAAAAAGCATATGTTCATGTTTATTAAACACAAATTTGGTCCACTTACATGAAGAAAAAAGCATATGTTCATGTTTATTAAACACAAATTTGGTCCACTTACATGAAGAAAAAAGCATATGTTCATGTTTATTAAACACAAATTTGGTCCAGTTACATGAAGAAAAAAGCATATGTTCATGTTTATTAAACACAAATTTGGTCCAGTTACATGAAGAAAAAAGCATATGTTCATGTTTATTAAACACAAATTTGGTCCACTTACATGAAGAAAAAAGCATATGTTCATGTTTATTAAACACAAATTTGGTCCACTTACATGAAGAAAAAAGCATATGTTCATGTTTATTAAACACAAATTTGGTCCACTTACATGAAGAAAAAAGCATATGTTCATGTTTATTAAACACAAATTTGGTCCACTTACATGAAGAAAAAAGCATATGTTCATGTTTATTAAACACAAATTTGGTCCACTTACATGAAGAAAAAAGCATATGTTCATGTTTATTAAACACAAATTTGGTCCAGTTACATGAAGAAAAAAGCATATGTTCATGTTTATTAAACACAAATTTGGTCCACTTACATGAAGAAAAAAGCATATGTTCATGTTTATTAAACACAAATTTGGTCCAGTTACATGAAGAAAAAAGCATATGTTCATGTTTATTAAACACAAATTTGGTCCAGTTACATGAAGAAAAAAGCATATGTTCATGTTTATTAAACACAAATTTGGTCCAGTTACATGAAGAAAAAAGCATATGTTCATGTTTATTAAACACAAATTTGGTCCAGTTACATGAAGAAAAAAGCATATGTTCATGTTTATTAAACACAAATTTGGTCCAGTTACATGAAGAAAAAAGCATATGTTCATGTTTATTAAACACAAATTTGGTCCACTTACATGAAGAAAAAAGCATATGTTCATGTTTATTAAACACAAATTTGGTCCAGTTACATGAAGAAAAAAGCATATGTTCATGTTTATTAAACACAAATTTGGTCCACTTACATGAAGAAAAAAGCATATGTTCATGTTTATTAAACACAAATTTGGTCCAGTTACATGAAGAAAAAAGCATATGTTCATGTTTATTAAACACAAATTTGGTCCACTTACATGAAGAAAAAAGCATATGTTCATGTTTATTAAACACAAATTTGGTCCACTTACATGAAGAAAAAAGCATATGTTCATGTTTATTAAACACAAATTTGGTCCACTTACATGAAGAAAAAAGCATATGTTCATGTTTATTAAACACAAATTTGGTCCAGTTACATGAAGAAAAAAGCATATGTTCATGTTTATTAAACACAAATTTGGTCCAGTTACATGAAGAAAAAAGCATATGTTCATGTTTATTAAACACAAATTTGGTCCAGTTACATGAAGAAAAAAGCATATGTTCATGTTTATTAAACACAAATTTGGTCCACTTACATGAAGAAAAAAGCATATGTTCATGTTTATTAAACACAAATTTGGTCCAGTTACATGAAGAAAAAAGCATATGTTCATGTTTATTAAACACAAATTTGGTCCACTTACATGAAGAAAAAAGCATATGTTCATGTTTATTAAACACAAATTTGGTCCACTTACATGAAGAAAAAAGCATATGTTCATGTTTATTAAACACAAATTTGGTCCACTTACATGAAGAAAAAAGCATATGTTCATGTTTATTAAACACAAATTTGGTCCACTTACATGAAGAAAAAAGCATATGTTCATGTTTATTAAACACAAATTTGGTCCACTTACATGAAGAAAAAAGCATATGTTCATGTTTATTAAACACAAATTTGGTCCACTTACATGAAGAAAAAAGCATATGTTCATGTTTATTAAACACAAATTTGGTCCACTTACATGAAGAAAAAAGCATATGTTCATGTTTATTAAACACAAATTTGGTCCACTTACATGAAGAAAAAAGCATATGTTCATGTTTATTAAACACAAATTTGGTCCAGTTACATGAAGAAAAAAGCATATGTTCATGTTTATTAAACACAAATTTGGTCCAGTTACATGAAGAAAAAAGCATATGTTCATGTTTATTAAACACAAATTTGGTCCAGTTACATGAAGAAAAAAGCATATGTTCATGTTTATTAAACACAAATTTGGTCCAGTTACATGAAGAAAAAAGCATATGTTCATGTTTATTAAACACAAATTTGGTCCACTTACATGAAGAAAAAAGCATATGTTCATGTTTATTAAACACAAATTTGGTCCACTTACATGAAGAAAAAAGCATATGTTCATGTTTATTAAACACAAATTTGGTCCACTTACATGAAGAAAAAAGCATATGTTCATGTTTATTAAACACAAATTTGGTCCAGTTACATGAAGAAAAAAGCATACGTCCATGTTTATTAAACACAAATTTGGTCCACTTACATGAAGAAAAAAGCATACGTTCATGTTTATTAAACACAAATTTGGTCCAGTTACATGAAGAAAAAAGCATATGTTCATGTTTATTAAACACAAATTTGGTCCAGTTACATGAAGAAAAAAGCATATGTTCATGTTTATTAAACACAAATTTGGTCCACTTACATGAAGAAAAAAGCATATGTTCATGTTTATTAAACACAAATTTGGTCCAGTTACATGAAGAAAAAAGCATACGTTCATGTTTATTAAACACAAATTTGGTCCAGTTACATGAAGAAAAAAGCATACGTTCATGTTTATTAAACACAAATTTGGTCCACTTACATGAAGAAAAAAGCATACGTTCATGTTTATTAAACACAAATTTGGTCCACTTACATGAAGAAAAAAGCATACGTTCATGTTTATTAAACACAAATTTGGTCCACTTACATGAAGAAAAAAGCATATGTTCATGTTTATTAAACACAAATTTGGTCCACTTACATGAAGAAAAAAGCATATGTTCATGTTTATTAAACACAAATTTGGTCCACTTACATGAAGAAAAAAGCATATGTTCATGTTTATTAAACACAAATTTGGTCCACTTACATGAAGAAAAAAGCATATGTTCATGTTTATTAAACACAAATTTGGTCCACTTACATGAAGAAAAAAGCATATGTTCATGTTTATTAAACACAAATTTGGTCCAGTTACATGAAGAAAAAAGCATATGTTCATGTTTATTAAACACAAATTTGGTCCAGTTACATGAAGAAAAAAGCATATGTTCATGTTTATTAAACACAAATTTGGTCCAGTTACATGAAGAAAAAAGCATATGTTCATGTTTATTAAACACAAATTTGGTCCACTTACATGAAGAAAAAAGCATATGTTCATGTTTATTAAACACAAATTTGGTCCACTTACATGAAGAAAAAAGCATATGTTCATGTTTATTAAACACAAATTTGGTCCACTTACATGAAGAAAAAAGCATATGTTCATGTTTATTAAACACAAATTTGGTCCAGTTACATGAAGAAAAAAGCATATGTTCATGTTTATTAAACACAAATTTGGTCCAGTTACATGAAGAAAAAAGCATATGTTCATGTTTATTAAACACAAATTTGGTCCAGTTACATGAAGAAAAAAGCATATGTTCATGTTTATTAAACACAAATTTGGTCCAGTTACATGAAGAAAAAAGCATATGTTCATGTTTATTAAACACAAATTTGGTCCAGTTACATGAAGAAAAAAGCATATGTTCATGTTTATTAAACACAAATTTGGTCCACTTACATGAAGAAAAAAGCATATGTTCATGTTTATTAAACACAAATTTGGTCCACTTACATGAAGAAAAAAGCATATGTTCATGTTTATTAAACACAAATTTGGTCCACTTACATGAAGAAAAAAGCATATGTTCATGTTTATTAAACACAAATTTGGTCCACTTACATGAAGAAAAAAGCATATGTTCATGTTTATTAAACACAAATTTGGTCCACTTACATGAAGAAAAAAGCATATGTTCATGTTTATTAAACACAAATTTGGTCCAGTTACATGAAGAAAAAAGCATATGTTCATGTTTATTAAACACAAATTTGGTCCACTTACATGAAGAAAAAAGCATATGTTCATGTTTATTAAACACAAATTTGGTCCAGTTACATGAAGAAAAAAGCATATGTTCATGTTTATTAAACACAAATTTGGTCCAGTTACATGAAGAAAAAAGCATATGTTCATGTTTATTAAACACAAATTTGGTCCAGTTACATGAAGAAAAAAGCATATGTTCATGTTTATTAAACACAAATTTGGTCCACTTACATGAAGAAAAAAGCATATGTTCATGTTTATTAAACACAAATTTGGTCCAGTTACATGAAGAAAAAAGCATATGTTCATGTTTATTAAACACAAATTTGGTCCACTTACATGAAGAAAAAAGCATATGTTCATGTTTATTAAACACAAATTTGGTCCAGTTACATGAAGAAAAAAGCATATGTTCATGTTTATTAAACACAAATTTGGTCCAGTTACATGAAGAAAAAAGCATATGTTCATGTTTATTAAACACAAATTTGGTCCAGTTACATGAAGAAAAAAGCATATGTTCATGTTTATTAAACACAAATTTGGTCCACTTACATGAAGAAAAAAGCATATGTTCATGTTTATTAAACACAAATTTGGTCCACTTACATGAAGAAAAAAGCATATGTTCATGTTTATTAAACACAAATTTGGTCCACTTACATGAAGAAAAAAGCATATGTTCATGTTTATTAAACACAAATTTGGTCCAGTTACATGAAGAAAAAAGCATATGTTCATGTTTATTAAACACAAATTTGGTCCAGTTACATGAAGAAAAAAGCATATGTTCATGTTTATTAAACACAAATTTGGTCCACTTACATGAAGAAAAAAGCATATGTTCATGTTTATTAAACACAAATTTGGTCCACTTACATGAAGAAAAAAGCATATGTTCATGTTTATTAAACACAAATTTGGTCCAGTTACATGAAGAAAAAAGCATATGTTCATGTTTATTAAACACAAATTTGGTCCAGTTACATGAAGAAAAAAGCATATGTTCATGTTTATTAAACACAAATTTGGTCCAGTTACATGAAGAAAAAAGCATATGTTCATGTTTATTAAACACAAATTTGGTCCACTTACATGAAGAAAAAAGCATATGTTCATGTTTATTAAACACAAATTTGGTCCACTTACATGAAGAAAAAAGCATATGTTCATGTTTATTAAACACAAATTTGGTCCACTTACATGAAGAAAAAAGCATATGTTCATGTTTATTAAACACAAATTTGGTCCAGTTACATGAAGAAAAAAAGCATATGTTCATGTTTATTAAACACAAATTTGGTCCAGTTACATGAAGAAAAAAGCATATGTTCATGTTTATTAAACACAAATTTGGTCCAGTTACATGAAGAAAAAAGCATATGTTCATGTTTATTAAACACAAATTTGGTCCAGTTACATGAAGAAAAAAGCATATGTTCATGTTTATTAAACACAAATTTGGTCCAGTTACATGAAGAAAAAAGCATATGTTCATGTTTATTAAACACAAATTTGGTCCACTTACATGAAGAAAAAAGCATATGTTCATGTTTATTAAACACAAATTTGGTCCACTTACATGAAGAAAAAAGCATATGTTCATGTTTATTAAACACAAATTTGGTCCACTTACATGAAGAAAAAAGCATATGTTCATGTTTATTAAACACAAATTTGGTCCACTTACATGAAGAAAAAAGCATATGTTCATGTTTATTAAACACAAATTTGGTCCACTTACATGAAGAAAAAAGCATATGTTCATGTTTATTAAACACAAATTTGGTCCAGTTACATGAAGAAAAAAGCATATGTTCATGTTTATTAAACACAAATTTGGTCCACTTACATGAAGAAAAAAGCATATGTTCATGTTTATTAAACACAAATTTGGTCCAGTTACATGAAGAAAAAAGCATATGTTCATGTTTATTAAACACAAATTTGGTCCAGTTACATGAAGAAAAAAGCATATGTTCATGTTTATTAAACACAAATTTGGTCCAGTTACATGAAGAAAAAAGCATATGTTCATGTTTATTAAACACAAATTTGGTCCACTTACATGAAGAAAAAAGCATATGTTCATGTTTATTAAACACAAATTTGGTCCAGTTACATGAAGAAAAAAGCATATGTTCATGTTTATTAAACACAAATTTGGTCCACTTACATGAAGAAAAAAGCATATGTTCATGTTTATTAAACACAAATTTGGTCCAGTTACATGAAGAAAAAAGCATATGTTCATGTTTATTAAACACAAATTTGGTCCACTTACATGAAGAAAAAAGCATATGTTCATGTTTATTAAACACAAATTTGGTCCAGTTACATGAAGAAAAAAGCATATGTTCATGTTTATTAAACACAAATTTGGTCCACTTACATGAAGAAAAAAGCATATGTTCATGTTTATTAAACACAAATTTGGTCCACTTACATGAAGAAAAAAGCATATGTTCATGTTTATTAAACACAAATTTGGTCCACTTACATGAAGAAAAAAGCATATGTTCATGTTTATTAAACACAAATTTGGTCCAGTTACATGAAGAAAAAAGCATATGTTCATGTTTATTAAACACAAATTTGGTCCAGTTACATGAAGAAAAAAGCATATGTTCATGTTTATTAAACACAAATTTGGTCCACTTACATGAAGAAAAAAGCATATGTTCATGTTTATTAAACACAAATTTGGTCCACTTACATGAAGAAAAAAGCATATGTTCATGTTTATTAAACACAAATTTGGTCCACTTACATGAAGAAAAAAGCATATGTTCATGTTTATTAAACACAAATTTGGTCCACTTACATGAAGAAAAAAGCATATGTTCATGTTTATTAAACACAAATTTGGTCCACTTACATGAAGAAAAAAGCATATGTTCATGTTTATTAAACACAAATTTGGTCCACTTACATGAAGAAAAAAGCATATGTTCATGTTTATTAAACACAAATTTGGTCCACTTACATGAAGAAAAAAGCATATGTTCATGTTTATTAAACACAAATTTGGTCCACTTACATGAAGAAAAAAGCATATGTTCATGTTTATTAAACACAAATTTGGTCCACTTACATGAAGAAAAAAGCATATGTTCATGTTTATTAAACACAAATTTGGTCCACTTACATGAAGAAAAAAGCATATGTTCATGTTTATTAAACACAAATTTGGTCCAGTTACATGAAGAAAAAAGCATATGTTCATGTTTATTAAACACAAATTTGGTCCAGTTACATGAAGAAAAAAGCATATGTTCATGTTTATTAAACACAAATTTGGTCCACTTACATGAAGAAAAAAGCATATGTTCATGTTTATTAAACACAAATTTGGTCCACTTACATGAAGAAAAAAGCATATGTTCATGTTTATTAAACACAAATTTGGTCCACTTACATGAAGAAAAAAGCATATGTTCATGTTTATTAAACACAAATTTGGTCCACTTACATGAAGAAAAAAGCATATGTTCATGTTTATTAAACACAAATTTGGTCCAGTTACATGAAGAAAAAAGCATACGTCCATGTTTATTAAACACAAATTTGGTCCACTTACATGAAGAAAAAAGCATATGTTCATGTTTATTAAACACAAATTTGGTCCAGTTACATGAAGAAAAAAGCATATGTTCATGTTTATTAAACACAAATTTGGTCCAGTTACATGAAGAAAAAAGCATATGTTCATGTTTATTAAACACAAATTTGGTCCACTTACATGAAGAAAAAAGCATATGTTCATGTTTATTAAACACAAATTTGGTCCACTTACATGAAGAAAAAAGCATACGTTCATGTTTATTAAACACAAATTTGGTCCAGTTACATGAAGAAAAAAGCATACGTTCATGTTTATTAAACACAAATTTGGTCCAGTTACATGAAGAAAAAAGCATATGTTCATGTTTATTAAACACAAATTTGGTCCACTTACATGAAGAAAAAAGCATATGTTCATGTTTATTAAACACAAATTTGGTCCACTTACATGAAGAAAAAAAGCATATGTTCATGTTTATTAAACACAAATTTGGTCCACTTACATGAAGAAAAAAGCATATGTTCATGTTTATTAAACACAAATTTGGTCCACTTACATGAAGAAAAAAGCATATGTTCATGTTTATTAAACACAAATTTGGTCCACTTACATGAAGAAAAAAGCATATGTTCATGTTTATTAAACACAAATTTGGTCCACTTACATGAAGAAAAAAGCATATGTTCATGTTTATTAAACACAAATTTGGTCCACTTACATGAAGAAAAAAGCATATGTTCATGTTTATTAAACACAAATTTGGTCCAGTTACATGAAGAAAAAAGCATATGTTCATGTTTATTAAACACAAATTTGGTCCAGTTACATGAAGAAAAAAGCATATGTTCATGTTTATTAAACACAAATTTGGTCCAGTTACATGAAGAAAAAAGCATATGTTCATGTTTATTAAACACAAATTTGGTCCACTTACATGAAGAAAAAAGCATATGTTCATGTTTATTAAACACAAATTTGGTCCACTTACATGAAGAAAAAAGCATATGTTCATGTTTATTAAACACAAATTTGGTCCACTTACATGAAGAAAAAAGCATATGTTCATGTTTATTAAACACAAATTTGGTCCAGTTACATGAAGAAAAAAGCATATGTTCATGTTTATTAAACACAAATTTGGTCCAGTTACATGAAGAAAAAAGCATATGTTCATGTTTATTAAACACAAATTTGGTCCAGTTACATGAAGAAAAAAGCATATGTTCATGTTTATTAAACACAAATTTGGTCCAGTTACATGAAGAAAAAAGCATATGTTCATGTTTATTAAACACAAATTTGGTCCACTTACATGAAGAAAAAAGCATATGTTCATGTTTATTAAACACAAATTTGGTCCACTTACATGAAGAAAAAAGCATATGTTCATGTTTATTAAACACAAATTTGGTCCACTTACATGAAGAAAAAAGCATATGTTCATGTTTATTAAACACAAATTTGGTCCACTTACATGAAGAAAAAAAGCATATGTTCATGTTTATTAAACACAAATTTGGTCCACTTACATGAAGAAAAAAGCATATGTTCATGTTTATTAAACACAAATTTGGTCCAGTTACATGAAGAAAAAAGCATACGTTCATGTTTATTAAACACAAATTTGGTCCACTTACATGAAGAAAAAAGCATATGTTCATGTTTATTAAACACAAATTTGGTCCACTTACATGAAGAAAAAAGCATATGTTCATGTTTATTAAACACAAATTTGGTCCAGTTACATGAAGAAAAAAGCATATGTTCATGTTTATTAAACACAAATTTGGTCCAGTTACATGAAGAAAAAAGCATACGTTCATGTTTATTAAACACAAATTTGGTCCACTTACATGAAGAAAAAAGCATACGTTCATGTTTATTAAACACAAATTTGGTCCACTTACATGAAGAAAAAAGCATACGTTCATGTTTATTAAACACAAATTTGGTCCACTTACATGAAGAAAAAAGCATACGTTCATGTTTATTAAACACAAATTTGGTCCACTTACATGAAGAAAAAAGCATACGTTCATGTTTATTAAACACAAATTTGGTCCACTTACATGAAGAAAAAAGCATATGTTCATGTTTATTAAACACAAATTTGGTCCACTTACATGAAGAAAAAAGCATATGTTCATGTTTATTAAACACAAATTTGGTCCACTTACATGAAGAAAAAAGCATATGTTCATGTTTATTAAACACAAATTTGGTCCACTTACATGAAGAAAAAAGCATATGTTCATGTTTATTAAACACAAATTTGGTCCACTTACATGAAGAAAAAAGCATATGTTCATGTTTATTAAACACAAATTTGGTCCACTTACATGAAGAAAAAAGCATATGTTCATGTTTATTAAACACAAATTTGGTCCACTTACATGAAGAAAAAAGCATATGTTCATGTTTATTAAACACAAATTTGGTCCACTTACATGAAGAAAAAAGCATATGTTCATGTTTATTAAACACAAATTTGGTCCACTTACATGAAGAAAAAAGCATATGTTCATGTTTATTAAACACAAATTTGGTCCACTTACATGAAGAAAAAAGCATATGTTCATGTTTATTAAACACAAATTTGGTCCACTTACATGAAGAAAAAAGCATATGTTCATGTTTATTAAACACAAATTTGGTCCAGTTACATGAAGAAAAAAGCATATGTTCATGTTTATTAAACACAAATTTGGTCCAGTTACATGAAGAAAAAAGCATATGTTCATGTTTATTAAACACAAATTTGGTCCACTTACATGAAGAAAAAAGCATATGTTCATGTTTATTAAACACAAATTTGGTCCACTTACATGAAGAAAAAAGCATATGTTCATGTTATTAAACACAAATTTGGTCCACTTACATGAAGAAAAAAGCATATGTTCATGTTTATTAAACACAAATTTGGTCCACTTACATGAAGAAAAAAGCATATGTTCATGTTTATTAAACACAAATTTGGTCCACTTACATGAAGAAAAAAGCATATGTTCATGTTTATTAAACACAATTTGGTCCACTTACATGAAGAAAAAAGCATATGTTCATGTTTATTAAACACAAATTGGTCCAGTTACATGAAGAAAAAAGCATACGTTCATGTTTATTAAACACAAATTTGGTCCACTTACATGAAGAAAAAAGCATATGTTCATGTTTATTAAACACAAATTTGGTCCACTTACATGAAGAAAAAAGCATATGTTCATGTTTATTAAACACAAATTTGGTCCAGTTACATGAAGAAAAAAGCATATGTTCATGTTTATTAAACACAAATTTGGTCCAGTTACATGAAGAAAAAAGCATACGTTCATGTTTATTAAACACAAATTTGGTCCACTTACATGAAGAAAAAAGCATACGTTCATGTTTATTAAACACAAATTTGGTCCACTTACATGAAGAAAAAAGCATACGTTCATGTTTATTAAACACAAATTTGGTCCACTTACATGAAGAAAAAAGCATACGTTCATGTTTATTAAACACAAATTTGGTCCACTTACATGAAGAAAAAAGCATACGTTCATGTTTATTAAACACAAATTTGGTCCACTTACATGAAGAAAAAAGCATATGTTCATGTTTATTAAACACAAATTTGGTCCACTTACATGAAGAAAAAAGCATATGTTCATGTTTATT
The DNA here is from genome assembly GCF_902500255.1 of Thalassophryne amazonica. Classification (NCBI taxonomy): domain Eukaryota; kingdom Metazoa; phylum Chordata; class Actinopteri; order Batrachoidiformes; family Batrachoididae; genus Thalassophryne; species Thalassophryne amazonica. The sequence continues at coordinate 970,660 of NC_047106.1, forward strand.
AAACACAAATTTGGTCCACTTACATGAAGAAAAAAGCATATGTTCATGTTTATTAAACACAAATTTGGTCCACTTACATGAAGAAAAAAGCATATGTTCATGTTTATTAAACACAAATTTGGTCCACTTACATGAAGAAAAAAGCATATGTTCATGTTTATTAAACACAAATTTGGTCCACTTACATGAAGAAAAAAGCATACGTTCATGTTTATTAAACACAAATTTGGTCCACTTACATGAAGAAAAAAGCATATGTTCATGTTTATTAAACACAAATTTGGTCCAGTTACATGAAGAAAAAAAGCATATGTTCATGTTTATTAAACACAAATTTGGTCCACTTACATGAAGAAAAAAGCATATGTTCATGTTTATTAAACACAAATTTGGTCCACTTACATGAAGAAAAAAGCATATGTTCATGTTTATTAAACACAAATTTGGTCCACTTACATGAAGAAAAAAGCATATGTTCATGTTTATTAAACACAAATTTGGTCCACTTACATGAAGAAAAAAGCATATGTTCATGTTTATTAAACACAAATTTGGTCCAGTTACATGAAGAAAAAAGCATACGTTCATGTTTATTAAACACAAATTTGGTCCACTTACATGAAGAAAAAAGCATATGTTCATGTTTATTAAACACAAATTTGGTCCACTTACATGAAGAAAAAAGCATATGTTCATGTTTATTAAACACAAATTTGGTCCAGTTACATGAAGAAAAAAGCATAGTTCATGTTTATTAAACACAAATTTGGTCCAGTTACATGAAGAAAAAAGCATACGTTCATGTTTATTAAACACAAATTTGGTCCACTTACATGAAGAAAAAAGCATACGTTCATGTTTATTAAACACAAATTTGGTCCACTTACATGAAGAAAAAAGCATACGTTCATGTTTATTAAACACAAATTTGGTCCACTTACATGAAGAAAAAAGCATACGTTCATGTTTATTAAACACAAATTTGGTCCACTTACATGAAGAAAAAAGCATATGTTCATGTTTATTAAACACAAATTTGGTCCACTTACATGAAGAAAAAAGCATATGTTCATGTTTATTAAACACAAATTTGGTCCACTTACATGAAGAAAAAAGCATATGTTCATGTTTATTAAACACAAATTTGGTCCACTTACATGAAGAAAAAAGCATATGTTCATGTTTATTAAACACAAATTTGGTCCACTTACATGAAGAAAAAAGCATATGTTCATGTTTATTAAACACAAATTTGGTCCACTTACATGAAGAAAAAAGCATACGTTCATGTTTATTAAACACAAATTTGGTCCACTTACATGAAGAAAAAAGCATATGTTCATGTTTATTAAACACAAATTTGGTCCAGTTACATGAAGAAAAAAGCATATGTTCATGTTTATTAAACACAAATTTGGTCCACTTACATGAAGAAAAAAGCATATGTTCATGTTTATTAAACACAAATTTGGTCCACTTACATGAAGAAAAAAGCATATGTTCATGTTTATTAAACACAAATTTGGTCCACTTACATGAAGAAAAAAGCATATGTTCATGTTTATTAAACACAAATTTGGTCCACTTACATGAAGAAAAAAGCATATGTTCATGTTTATTAAAGGGTAACCATCAGGCTGTCGTGGTAAATTAGCTGATAGATGATTATTATGTCTCCAGCTGCGTATAATAAACTCAAGTCTGCTCAAAGCCACTTTTTTAAGGCAACAAGTTTGCATATTTTTTTTGTAAAGTCAACTTATTATATTTTACACATTTTGGGATTCAAACATCAAATCCTTATCTCAACACTTCACGGTAACGTTCACATGCCAGCAGCTTGGATGTTAAGTCCTAAATCTAAACATTTTCTTTGCTCACTTGTATCGCTGCAAGTTCCTGCTTTACCACCTCATTCTGACCAAGAAACATCTGAAGTGGGTCAAAAAAATAACTGAAACTGTTCTTGAAAGCAGCTTTCTCCTGGTTAGTTTTTAATACACCCTGAAGACATCAAGATTCTCTGATCAGATTTCTTGGGAGACTTTCCAAAAGGGAGACATCTATTGTTTTAATATGAAAATCAGCCGTCAGCATTTTATGTCAAGTGTTCCCTGAAAATCACAGATAACTGAATGACGGAGAACTGAAGCAACAACTTTGAAGTTTCAAATAAAACAGGGTTCATCTGTTGTGTGTTGGGGGGTGTGGCTGGATATTTTGGTGTTCTTTTCTTTTCTTTGCTCTCCAGGTGGCATGAAAACTGATTTGTCTGTGGAGAAGGTGCTGGCTGAAATGTCCAGCCACACCCCCCAACACACAACAGTACCCCCCCTTCAACGGGAAGCCTCCCGGCGACCGAACAGACCAGGCCCGAGAACAGCACCTCCCTCCGGGGTCCTCGTCAGGAAGCAGACAGCACAACGCTCCCAAGGTCCACCACAGACAGCAGGACAGGGCACCGCAGCTGGAAGGCCGGCTGGCATCAACAAAAACCCCAAAACAGTCCTCAGTACAATCCAACACACAAGAAAAAACACAAAACCCACCCAAAACCTCCCCAGGGGACTGTCCCATCCAACCCCGGGAAGAAAAGAAAAACACCCAAACGCAAAAACCCAACACAGCCCCACAAACACAATACAAACATAAATGCATAAAAGAAAAATAACAAACAACCCCCCCAGAACGACCTGCAGAGCCCAACCCCCCCCCCCCCCCCCCCCAGAAGGCCTTTACCACCAGTTCCAGGAGGAACAGCCAGAACCAGAATCCCACAAAGGTCCCCAGGTGTACATGGAGCAAACGGCGCCCCCCAGAGGACCGTACCATCAACCCCAGGAGGTACCCTCCCCACAACCCCGGAACCCCAGACCCGGCCACACTTGGCTAGTCGGCCCCAAGCCAATTCCCCCCCAGAGGACCGTCCCATCAACCCTGGAGGTGGAACCCGGAAGGAAACAGAACAAAATCAAAATCCAACCCCCGGAGGACTACCAAAAACAACCCCGGGGGCAAATAAAACAACCGTAAACCCTGTCACCTTCCCCGGCACCCCGAAAGACCCCAGGTCCCTCCCAGAGCCCCTCGGCGGCTCAATTTTGGCGAACGGCTCAAAACATTAAGCCGGGGAAGGGAACAGGAAAAACTAACCCAGCCCCAACCCCAAGGCGCAGCGGAAAACCGGAAATACGTCCGGTGCCCCAACTCGACCATACCCCAGCCTCTCGGGAGGGGTGGAACTACCGAAATGGCGAACGGCAACAGATCGGCCCACCCCTCCGACTGAGGTATGTTCCCGCTGCACCACACCCCGGCAACACCAATGACGAACGGTACAAAGGCTCACCGAGGCTGGAGTGGAACCGGGCCCTAACCAAACCAAGAAAAACGCCCCTAACACCCCCCCCCCCCCCCCCCCCCCCAGGTGCAGAGGTCTTCTGAGAATGCTCAGTGTGACCAACCTGCACCACCCCACAACCCACAAGACGAACGGTCTTGGGGCAAGTGAGGTTGGGGTTAGGGATGTAGGGAAATAAAAAACAACAAAATAAAACGACCCAAAAACCCAAACAGAAAATACCTAAAAACGCATAAAAAACAACAATCAAGTGAGCCCAGACGGGCTTCTAACCGCCTAACATTCACTCCACCAGACATGCCTCTGACTCCCCAAACAAATTATAAACCCTATTTAAAGAAAACAAAACATTAACCCATACAAGTTTTTTTTTTTTGTGTGTGTGTTATTTTGCCTGTCCCAGAACACCTGGAGATACGTCACCATTATTTTTCTTGACGCTATGTCGGGGCAATACAGTGATCTCCGCTCGTCTGAGCTGCATGGGCTCGTCAGCAAGAAGAGCCAGAGGTCCCGTCGGAGGAGCCTCAGTGGGGCGAAGAAGAGGCGGCCCAGATCTGTGTCGGGGAAAGCCCCGAGACGAAAAAAACCCGTTCTGATGGCCGCCCTCTCTCGCATCCACGCTCCTTCATCCGATCATCTAGACGAATCACCAACGATATTAGCTCATCTAAATCGTTTGGCTCGTCACGGACTGCCAGCTCGTCTTTTAATGACTCATTTAACCCATCTACAAACACTCCTCGTAAAGCTGCGGCGTTCCAACCTGACTGAGCAGAAAAAATCCGGAAGTCCACGGAATACTCCGCCGCACTCCGCCTCCCCTGCCTGAGATTCAGCAACCGTTGGGCAACGGTATTTGTTTTCACCGGATGGTCAAAAACCAGTCGGAACTCCCGGGAGAAATCCTTAAAGGATCCTAACAATGGCGAGTTGTTACTCCACAACGCTGTGACCCAAGCTAAGGTGTCACCTCGGAGCAAATTTGTCACATATGAAACACGGCTCCCATCAGAAAAGAAGGAAGCCGGTCGCTGAGCAAAAACCAGAGAACATTGCATCAAAAACGAAGCACAGGCTTCGACGTCTCCCGCATAAGGCTCCGGGTGACAAATAATCGGTTCGGACGCCGAATCTCTGGGTGACGGAGTTATCTGCACCGGTATCGATGGTGCCGCAGCTGGAGCAGCAGGAAGCGGAATGGCTTGCGCTGCAAGCTCCGTAACACGGTCGTCTGTTTGTTTAATTTGGTTTGCGAGATGTTGTAATTGCTCCCATATTTTCTCCAAGTGTTCTTGAACTTTTTCGGCAAAAGGAACCGCCTCTGCTGCTGGGTCCATTATGGAATGGCCGGGAACTACTGTTAAGTGTCGAAGCGGGTTGAGGAGTGGACCTGCATCAGACGGAACCCAGCGCTAAAAATAACCAGAAAGCGGTTCCAATAACAAAAACAAGTTATTTATTTCACCCGCTGGTGCACAACAAAGTGTAAAAACCAAAATAGCGTCCTTCTGGTGGAGTGAAGGCTGGCACGCTCTCCAGCGCCCAAAAGGATCGAAGCCCGGCGCTCCTGGAAACAGATAATTGGATGGCGTTCTGCATTTAAGTCATGTGTGATTCAAGCAGAACTGCCGGGAACTCGACCTTGTGATGTTCGTTTGTGAAACGCTGAGGACCGCGCCTGGGTTTGACACATCGAGCCCGTGAAGCAGGGAAGGGTGAGGGACACATGCTGTCAGCACACATCAAAGGTGATTAAGTGTTTGACTAATTGTTGATAGTAACTTGGTATTTTGTTACGCAGTATACTTGAATTGTGATGAGAATTGTGCAGCTCGCTTCTCACTGCTGTGGCGTGTGGACAAGTGATCCTCCACCTGTTGTGAGAAGCTGCTCATTTGCATAAAGTTTAAAATACAGACCTGAATGTGTTGCTGATAGTGTGTGTCTTTTGAAGGATATTAGTTGTAACTGCTGACTTACCTCACCTCTTCTATGCTTTGCAGAGAGTCGGTTTGTCGTGTCCACCTGGGGGGTGTTTGGCGGTGGTAGTGGGTCCAGGAGTGCCGGGCTTCGATCCTTTTGGGCGCTGGAGAGCGTGCCAGCCTTCACTCCACCAGAAGGACGCTATTTTGGTTTTTACACTTTGTTGTGCACCAGCGGGTGAAATAAATAAATTGTTTTTGTTATTGGAACCGCTTTCTGGTTATTTTTAGTGCTGGGTTCCGTCTGACGCAGGTCCGCTCCTCAACCCGCGTCGACACATAACATCATCAGCATTTTCTGGTTTATCAGAATCTGAATCAGAACAGCTTTTAATGGCCAAGTATCCACAGAATACATGGAATTTGACTTTGGTTTGAGCCGCACTCTCTCTGTACACTGTAAATGCATCCAAACATACAAACAAATTAAGTTAACCAGACTCAGTTTTCAAGCTGTAGCTTCAAGAAAATTACATCGACCTGAATATGATGAATGAACAAAACTATTTTGAGAATTAAGCCGTCACTTGCTGGATGTTCACAGTAAATACATTACTGTAATTTAATTTTTTTCAGTACAGCAAAATAAACAAGTTACTGTAATCTAGATTTTAAGTGTATTTGAGTACTGCACACTCGCAATAATTAAGGTAATCAAATCTGCTTCAAGACAACATAAATTACTTTGTAAGGGAACAAGTTTGCATTTTTAGTAAAGTCATCTTATTATTTTTTACAGTGTATGGCATGTAGAAATACCCTAAACAGCAAATAATCCACAGTAAAAATTGTACAACGTGTTTTTAAAAACCGCTTGTAATTATGAACAAACTAGTTTAGCTAACAACTGCTACAGAAAGGTGAACATTTATTAAAATGAATCTGAAATACACGAGTTGACCAACATCAGGAGGGTAAGAGTTCTAATGTTAAAACTCACTGTTGTTACTCCGCTGTTTTATGATTTGTAAAAAGCTGCACCAGGCTCTTGAAAGTTGCACATTTCCGACCAATTCTGTCAAAAAACATTAACAGCCTGTGAGCCGACACACTGCTGTCAGTGTGACAAGAGGAAAGTGTGTCATGTAGAATCTGTGCATTTGTTCAGAGCGTATAATTATAAATCTCAAGTCCTTTTAACGTGGATAAAGATTTAAATGCGGTTGTTTTGCAGAAGTTCCACTGAAAACACACAGAAGCTGTAATTTTTACAATTCACACGCCGTATCTTTGATAGAAACAGTCGGTGGTCATTTATTGAGAAATCTAACTGGCGGAGGGTTTTACGCTTTAAACGCTTATTTGGTTGTGAAAAGCTCCACAAAAACTTCTACTTTTCGAGCTGATGCTGGCTGTTTGCATAAATTTTTGGCTGAGTGGGGAAACGTCTGACATTATATAGCCAATATGTTTTTTTTCTTACTTTATGGCCCTTTAAAAACTTTAGTCATATTACTAAATCATTGTTTTTCTTTTTTTTCTTACCTCATGAAGGCGACTCTCTCTCCGGCTCCCCGTGTCGTCTAATAACCCTCTGGGCTTCATTTGTCTTCTTCTTCTCGTTAAACCAGAATAAACTTTTTATGCATCACAATTATTCTCTGTCAAAAACATTCATTAATACCAGTCCAAAATATCCTCGAACCTCCGGGCATCTTGCAGGAGCGACGGTCACGTCTCGCCACAAACTGAAAGAAAAGATGCGACTTATTAAATATTTAGCCTACACTTTAAAAAAAAAAAACGTCATGATGTGATTTTTTTCTTCTTACCGTGTAACACGAGTCCGTCCCCGCGGCGCCCTGTTGACGGTTCGACAGACCTCCGTCGGTTAGAACACACCAGCTCCGCGTTATTAACCTGTATTTTTAATATAAATGAGATTTCAGAGGGTTTACTATCTCTGCTGCTGTGTCTGGGGAAAAAAACTTGATTAAACAGCGTTAAATAAACTCCTAACAGAATATCCACAAACTGTAACACAGACCATACTTATTAATGAAATATTTACACTTTAAAAAGTTATGAGCTGATTTTCTTACGTCATAAAGGAGAGTCTGTCCCTGGTGCGTCGTGTCTCTAAATGATCCTCTGGGGTTAATTTGTCAGGCCGAATTCTTCTGCTCCATCAGAATAAACTTTTCTCACCGTGGGGCTCTATATCTAACAAAAAAACATCATTTAAAAAATGTTTACCGACGAGGATCTTTAAAAAAAACAGAAGCATTTCTATCAAAAGATTACTTAAATCACTTGCTGTGAAAGACTTTCGCACTCTGAAGAAAAAGAAAACTTCATCCCGAGAGAATGAACGTCTGCTCCGGTCAGCGGCTGGAATGAAGGAAAAACACTGCAGCAGGAGGCGGGACAGAAAACTGGACCAGCCTCCAAAACAAGCTCATTACCCACAGGTATCAGGTTTTATGGTGGACCCAAAAAACACACGTAATCATCGATCAGGGGATTTAACCTGACACCTCGGACCGAGGGACACAGCAGGACCTCATAAAAATATTGCTTCAAACGGGATCTGTGACGCTGGTCCGGTTTGTCAAAAGAGGTGCGACCTTTTGCGCTAAACACCCCAAATACACACATAGGCAGGCACACACACACACACACACACACACACACACACACACACACACACACACACACACACACACACACACACACACACACACACACACACACACACTTTTAAGAGCAAATATCCCCAGACCCGCGCGTGTAGTGGTCCCATACTATGAACAAAAGTGGATGGATAGCAAAGTCATGACGGATAATACAGAAATAGTGGACCTTTTAATAGTTGCACTAAAAGAATAAAACGCTACTCACAGGAGAATTAGTTTTCCCAGCTTCAGCCTGTCTTATTGCAGACATGTCAGAAACCACATGAACAAAACATCTACATATCTTTAACACCAAAGAGATTTAAATATATCCGTACATACATATGTACATACTCATATTTTTTCCCATTTCTATTTCCATGTTTCCTTTTTGTGAATATTTACAAATAAAATAAAGGTCACTGCGTGTATTAAATATATATCAGCGCCACCGGAGCGTCGTACCAAGATGTGCTGTCTTTATACACCGAAAATACTATCGCAAACGATGATCTGGTTTCTGATTTTGTGAAAAGATATCTTTTCACAAAATCAGAAAAAAAGATAGAATAAGACAGGCTGAAGCTGGGAAAACTAATTCTCCTGTAAGTAGCGTTTTATTCTTTTAGTGCAACTATTAAAAGGTCCAGTATTTCTGTATTATCCGTCATGACTTTGCTATCCATCCACTTTTGTTCATAATATGGGACCACTACACGCGCGGGTCTGGGGATATTTGCTCTTAAAAGTGTGTGTGTGTGTGTGTGTGTGTGTGTGTGTGTGTGTGTGTGTGTGTGTGTGTGTGTGTGTGTGTGTGTGTGTGTGTGTGTGTGTGTGTGTGTGTATTTGGGGTGTTTAGCGCAAAAGGTCGCACCTCTTTTGACAAACCGGACCAGCGTCACAGGTCCCGTTTGAAGCAATATTTTTATGAGGTCCTGCTGTGTCCCTGGGTCCGAGGTGTCAGGTTAAATCCCCTGATCGATCATTACGTGTGTTTTTTGGGTCCACCATAAAACCTGATACCTGTGGGTAATGAGCTTGTTTTGGAGGCTGGTCCAGTTTTCCTGTCCCGCCTCCTGCTGCAGTGTTTTTCCTTCATTCCAGCCGCTGACCGGAGCAGACGTTCATTCTCTCGGGATGAAGTTTTCTTTTTCTTCAGAGTGCGAAAGTCTTTCACAGCAAGTGATTTAAGTAATCTTTTGATAGAAATGCTTCTGTTTTTTTTAAAGATCCTCGGCGGTAAAAACATTTTTAAATGATGTTTTTTTGTTAGATATAGAGCCCCACGGTGAGAAAAGTTTATTCTGATGGAGCAGAAGAATTCGGCCTGACAAATTAACCCCAGAGGATCATTTAGAGACACGACAGGCCAGGGACAGACTCTCCTTTATGACGTAAGAAAATCAGCTCATAACTTTTTAAAGTGTAAATATTTCATTAATAAGTATGGTCTGTGTTACAGTTTGTGGATATTCTGTTAGGAGTTTATTTAACGCTGTTTAATCAAGTTTTTTTCCCCCAGACACAGCAGCAGAGATAGTAAACCCTCTGAAATCTCATTTATATTAAAAATACAGGTTAATAACGCGGAGCTGGTGTGTTCTAACCGACGGAGGTCTGTCGAACCGTCAACAGGGCGCCGCGGGGACGGACTCGTGTTACACGGTAAGAAGAAAAAAATCACATCATGACGTTTTTTTTTTAAAGTGTAGGCTAAATATTTAATAAGTCGCATCTTTTCTTTCAGTTTGTGGCGAGACGTGACCGTCGCTCCTGCAAGATGCCCGGAGGTTCGAGGATATTTTGGACTGGTATTAATGAATGTTTTTGAGAGAGAATAATTGTGATGCATAAAAAGTTTATTCTGGTTTAACGAGAAGAAGAAGACAAATGAAGCCCAGAGGGTTATTAGACGACACGGGGAGCCGGAGAGAGAGTCGCCTTCATGAGGTAAGAAAAAAAGAAAAACAATGATTTAGTAATATGACTAAAGTTTTTAAAGGGCCATAAAGTAAGAAAAAAAACATATTGGCTATATAATGTCAGACGTTTCCCCAATCAGCCAAACATTTATGCAAACAGCATCAGCTCGAAAAGTATAAGTTTTTGTGGAGCTTTTCACAACCAAATAAGCGTTTAAAGCGTAAAACCCTCCGCCAGTTAGATTTCTCAATAAATGACCACCGACTGTTTCTATCAAAGATACGGCGTGTGAATTGTAAAAATTACAGCTTCTGTGTGTTTTCAGTGGAACTTCTGCAAAACAACCGCATTTAAATCTTTATCCACGTTAAAAGGACTTGAGATTTATAATTATACGCTCTGAACAAATGCACAGATTCTACATGACACACTTTCCTCTTGTCACACTGACAGCAGTGTGTCGGCTCACAGGCTGTTAATGTTTTTGACAGAATTGGTCGGAAATGTGCAACTTTTAAGTGCCTGGTGCAGCTTTTTACAAATCATAAAACAGCAGAGTAACAACAGTGAGTTTTAACATTAGAACTCTTACCCTCCTGATGTTGGTCAACTCGTGTATTTCAGATTCATTTTAATAAATGTTCACCTTTCTGTAGCAGTTGTTAGCTAAACTAGTTTGTTCATAATTACAAGCGGTTTTTAAAAACACGTTGTACAATTTTTACTGTGGATTATTTGCTGTTTAGGGTATTTCTACATGCCATACACTGTAAAAAATAATAAGATGACTTTACTAAAAATGCAAACTTGTTCCCTTACAAAGTAATTTATGTTGTCTTGAAGCAGATTTGATTACCTTAATTATTGCGAGTGTGCAGTACTCAAATACACTTAAAATCTAGATTACAGTAACTTGTTTATTTTGCTGTACTGAAAAAATTAAATTACAGTAATGTATTTACTGTGAACATCCAGCAAGTGACGGCTTAATTCTCAAAATAGTTTTGTTCATTCATCATATTCAGGTCAACTTAATTTTCTTGAAGCTACAGCTTGAAAACTGAGTCTGGTTAACTTAATTCGTTTGTATGTTTGGATGCATTTACAGTGTACAGAGAGAGTGCGGCTCAAACCAAAGTCAAATTCCATGTATTCTGTGGATACTTGGCCATTAAAAGCTGTTCTGATTCAGATTCTGATAAACCAGAAAATGCTGATGAACCCTGTTTTATTTGAAACTTCAAAGTTGTTGCTTCAGTTCTCCGTCATTCAGTTATCTGTGATTTTCAGGGAACACTTGACATAAAATGCTGACGGCTGATTTTCATATTAAAACAATAGATGTCTCCCTTTTGGAAAGTCTCCCAAGAAATGTGATCAGAGAATCTTGATGTCTTCAGGGTGTATTAAAAACTAACCAGGAGAAAGCTGCTTTCAAGAACAGTTTCAGTTATTTTTTGACCCACTTCAGATGTTTCTTGGTCAGAATGAGGTGGTAAAGCAGGAACCTGCAGTGATACAAGTGAGCAAAGAAAATGTTTAGATTTAGGACTTAACATCCAAGCTGCTGGCATGTGAACGTTACCGTGAAGTGTTGAGATAAGGATTTGATGCTTGAATCCCAAAATGTGTAAAATATAATAAGTTGACTTTACAAAAAAATATGCAAACTTGTTGCCTTAAAAAAGTGGCTTTGAGCAGACTTGAGTTTATTATACGCAGCTGGAGACATAATAATCATCTATCAGCTAATTTACCGCGACAGCCTGATGGTTACCCTTTAATAAACATGAACATATGCTTTTTTCTTCATGTAAGTGGACCAAATTTGTGTTTAATAAACATGGACGTATGCTTTTTTCTTCATGTAAGTGGACCAAATTTGTGTTTAATAAACATGAACGTATACTTTTTTTCTTCATGTAAGTGGACCAAATACTTTTTTCTTAATGTTTTCCTTCATGTATGTTGTGTTTAATAAACATGAACAATTGCTTTTTTCTCTGTGTGTGACTTTAATGAATGTAATAAAGCACATATTCTAAACCTTATACAGTCTGTGTTCTTTCCTATAATATTGTTGAAAAGGGTAAATTGTTTTTCAAAGGAGGTTTTTGTGAAAAACACTTACTGGCACCTTTTGCTCTAAAAATACCATCTGGCCTGACACCCAGCCACCCTGCCGGGAGTGACGGAGAAGAAACTTTGTTTTTTCCGCCTTCATCACCTCGGGCGGCATCTCCTGAATCTTTGGTTGAAGCTTGAATGTTTTATTACACCCGATTTCCTGATGACGGGGTCGTTCGCTGGGCTTGTTTGAAGACGGAAAAACAAAGCTTATTCTTAGTCACGATAGATGCAGTTTCTTTTAAGATATTACCCGGTCAATCAGGGACTGCGGGACACCCGCTGATCGGCTTCTCTACTATGTTAGAAAAGACCATCCGGCATGACACCCAAGCTGCACAGGTCACACACACGCACGCACACACACACACACACACACAGACACACACACACACACACCCACACACACAGACACGCACGCACACAGCGTCTGCAACAGGTATTACAGCCGTGGGGTCATGTTTCCGTGAGGAGCTCTATGCGTGGGTATTTGACTGTCTTGCTGCAAAGACTTACAGCCGTTACAGCCGAGAGACGGTTATTTTTAACCCTTCTTTAATTTAACAATTAAAAAACAGAAAAGGAGACGCATTAATTTAAGAATTAAAAAATATTAAAGGGGAATTAAAATATTCGTGTTTAATCAGTAAATTGAAGAAAACCTCCTATAATTGTGTAAAAGATACGGGTATTTTTTAAATCCTTCTTTAATTGAGGAATTAAAAACCATAAAAGGATGTGCTTTAACTTAAGAATTAAAAAAATATTAAAGGGGTATTAAAATATTCGTGTTTAATCAGTAAATTGAAGAAAACCTCCCATAATTGTGTAAAAGATACAGGTATTTTTTTAATCCTTCTTTAATTGAGGCATTAAAACCATAAAAGGACGCGCTTTAATTTAAGAATTAAAAGAATATTAAAGGGGTATTAAATATTAGACACAGATTTATGTTTAATTATTTCAGAATTAGTTAATTCTTTAATACCTTAAAAAAGATCTAGGTATTTTTTTTAATCGTTCTTTAATTCATGAAATAAAATGACATTAAAATATTAGACCCGGGTGGGAGGGGAGGTAGGGCTTGGAGGCGGAGCTTGGGGCGGGGTTAGGGGTGGAGCTTGGGGCATGGTTAGGGGAGGAGCCAGGGGCGGGGCTTGGAGGCTGGACTAGGGGAGGGGCTAGGGGCGGGGTTAGGGGCAGGACATAGTGATGTAATCAATTCTGATTGGCTGTGATGTCATAAGGGGCGGGAGTAGGGGAGGGGTTAGGGGAGGGGCTTAGGGGCGGGACATAGTGACGTAATCGATTCTGATTGGCTGTAACATCATGAGGGGGCGGGGCTTAGTGACGTAGTCAATTCTGATTGGCTGACAGGGCCATAAATCAGTTTTTGACATAAGGTCTCTCAGTGTTCTCTCTACCAAGACATCAGAGTGGGCCTTTAAGAAGCCTGGTGTCCATGTTGTTGACATCTTTTGCTTTGGAGCCTTTGAGTCCAAAGCGAAAGATTTATATATATTATTATATATGTAGATATATTATTTTTTTCTTTTGAATGTCTAGCATACTGGCATAGTATGTTACTATGCTTTTTACCCTTTTTAATTCATTTTATTAGTAAACGGTCTCAACTTTATCTAAATTCTGGGTCTTTTAGTGAAGCTTAGGGATAGTGGCCGGCGATCACCTTAATATTTCCTGTTTTTCTTGTTTAATGCTGACAAATTATACTGTATTTGTCTTTCTGATGCCTGATTCTGTTTTTTTCTCTCTGTTTAAGGTGCAGCTCCATCCAGAGATGGGTGTCGTATCTGTTCCAGAAACTGTCCTGTGCACCACCAGCATTTCCTGTATGTTCGTTTTGTGAATTGTTTCTGTAATTTGTGTCTGTATCATGGCCCAAGCAGAGGGTCACCCCTTTACGTCTGGCCTGCTTGAGGTTTCTTCCTCAGAGGGAGTTTTTTCTCACCACTGTTGCTCTGGGGGTTAGTAAGGTTAGACTTTACTTGTGTGAAGCGCCTTGAGGCAATTCTGTTGTGATTTGGCGCGATATAAATGAAAATAAATTGAAATTGAGAGGGACTGTCCTCCACTGATCCAGATGATCACAGACAGACAAAATTCAGCAGGATTTATTCTTCACTTTCATCTATTTGTGATCTTTTCTTTTGCTCTTTTATTCTTTAACATATTTTAAGGTTCCAGCTCTGTGATTTCTTTGGTTTTCTCTGAATGTAGGAACTTAATCTTCCTTGGGGTGAATAAAGTCTCTGTCCCTGTTTCTGAGTGCTGTTCTAGTTTTGAGCTGCATTCACTTGTGTCGTTTGCTTGAACTGTTTTTCAGAGAGTTGTCGTACCACTTCTCCAGAACTCGACCGTCACCGAACATCTACCGAGCAGCTCCAGATTCAGAGGACAGCTCCAAGGCCTACGTGTAACCCTCACGTCACACGTGACAAAAGAAACACATGTGATGTGTTTACAGACGCATGACATCGACAGATCGGCACTGTGTGTGGGGGGGAGTGGGGGGGTGACACACACTGCCTGCAGGGGGCCACGTTCACTGTTCTTCTGCTGTTCATTTTATCTTGACTGTGAAGTTTGTTTTGATTCACAAGATGAAAGTGAGAAAAGACAAAACAGGATGGCTGATCAAACATTTTACTCAATAAACTTGAACAATATGTTCGGTGTGACTGATTTAAAGAGTTTCCAAGACAAGAATGATCAAGTATGTTGACATGGAAAAAAACAACTTTATTTTTATGTACGTGCAAAAGGTACTGCCAGGGTTTGAGGTTTTGCTTGTTTGTCTGTTTTATTTTCATCTGGTCTGTTTTATTATTTTCATTTATTCGTTGGTTTTCTGTGTGTTTATTCTCTTGCTGGGTTTTTCTGCTTGGGTCTGTCTGTCTGTATCTCTCTTGTCTGTCCCTGGGTTCTTGATGTTAGGCGTTTCTCTCTCTCTCTGGCCATGCCTTGGTTCTGGTGCTTTCCATGCACACCTGTTCCTTATTGCTCATCACCTGGGGTTATTGAAGGTCACTGGGTGCTATTGTTCCTTGCCAGATTGATGTGCCTTGTGCTTTCTCTCCAGCTCTTGTTCTTGTGTTCCATAGTCCTGCCTGCCTCAGTGTGTTTTTCAACCTCCTGCCTGTTCTTCTGACCTCGCCTAAGCCTGATGATTTTTGTACTTCTGCTGTGTTTTTTGGACTGCCTTTCTGTGTACCGACCACTGCTATCCACCTCACTAAAGCCTTTTACCAACCAGAGATGTTTGTGTGAGCCTTGCATTTGTGTCCAAACGTCCTTGACCAACCTGCCTGTCAGATCAATCTGGCCAATGATGGACACAGCAGGCTCAGACTCTTACCAGCTGGCGGTATGCCATCATAGTCGACAGCTCGCACAGCAGTAACACCAGCCCAATACACTTACTTCCGGGTTTAGTGAGCTAGCTAAACACCAGGACTCATTCATGTCAGCTATAAACGCACAGATGAGTCAGCTACTGTCAAGACTAAATCCTCAGTTTACATCAGACATGGCCACCGGTAGTTCCAGTGTTCCACCACCGGGGTCGTCAGCAGCCTCACCGGATTCCGTACCTGCACAAGTAGTCTGCAATCAGTTATTGCCACCATAACGCTTCTCCAGCGAGACTGGTGATGTCAGACCATTTATTACACAGTGTGACTTGCACTTTGAACTTATGTCAGCTATTTCCATCCGACCGGGTGAAGATAGCATATCTGTCCACTCACCTGTCCAGTCGTGCTGCATCCTGGGCAACCGCGGAATGGGGCCGACAATCCTCCACCTTTGCTTCATTTCAGGCCTTCACCATGCCTCTCGATCAGGATTTTCCCACACACTGCTCTGGAATGCGAAGCTGCGCACTCCCTAATGAGGCTTAAACAGGGAGACCAGAGACTGTATCCTGGCGGCCAAAAGTGAATGGAACCCAGCCACCCTCCTTGACGTATTCTTACAGGAACTGTCGGACGACATCCGGGACTGGCTCGTCACCGTGGATCTCCCGGAGGACCTTGACCAGCTCATTGCGCTGGCCATCCGTACTGACTGATGCCTGCTGGACTAACCTTGCAGTGGGAGCCATCAACTTGATGGCCGGATGGACACACCTCCGAGCTGGTTTTTATAAAAAAATTTTCAAAACTGTAAGGCACAACTGAGTGGACACCATTCGATAAATTCAGCTGGTTTTCGGTAAAAATTTTAACGGCTGATGAGAGATTTTGGTCTGTAACTGTCGCTTTAAGGACGGCCCACGGCGCCTGACAGCGATCTGCGTTTCGAGGCGGCAGCGTCTCACCGTTTCAAGTTGAAAAGTTCCACATTTCAGGCTCTGTTGACCCAGGAAGTCGTCAGAGAACAGAGAACTTTCAGAAGAAGTCGGCATGAGGAGTTTATTCGGACATTCCATTGTTGACATTTTGTAATGAAAGAACGTGCGGGCAGAGTCGCATGTCAGGCCGGACCTGACCGCGGGGGGTCGCGACAGGAAAAACACCTCCGTTGGAAACCTTAACGGGCAAGTTGGAACATGCCCAAGCTGTTAAACAATTTCTCAGTTACTCACTTGTTGAAAGCCATCAAAAGCCGCCTGAATTTTACAAATGGTTTTCAACACGGAGGTGTTTTTCCTGTCGCGGCGCACACAGATTTGCCGAGTCGTCACGGAAATGACTCGGCGAATTTGCGCGCACGTCTTTCATTAAAAAATGTCCTTAAACAGTGGAATGTCCTCATAAAGTCCTCATGCCGGCCTCTTGTGAATCTTCTCTGTTCTCTCACGACGTCCTGGGTGAATTAAACCTTAAATTAGGATGTTTTCAGGTCGAAACAGGCCGACGACGGCGCCTGGAAGCGCTGCACAACGTCCCGGTACGTGGGAAGTCCTTACACCGACAGAAACACCCCATAATCTCTCATCAGCCATTAAACTTTTCACCGAAAACCAGCTTAATTTCTCGAATAGTGTCCACTCGGATATTCCTCACAGGTCCAGAAAAAATGTTGATAAAGCAACGCGCCGTCTCGAGCAGCGTGTGAAACAAAGGAATTCAGCCAAGAGGGCGGGACCACATCTCACTCAAGGCCTGCCCACAGGGAAATGACGTCACCGACACGCGTGAAAAAACTCACGCATGCGCACGAGGGTTCAAGCATGATTGGTGTAATCGCACGTCATTCAAATCCATATAGTTAAAAAAAAATAAAAGGGTCGGTTTATTATCTAATAGACCACGTATATCTAACACATTGATGGATATAAAACCTGGCCAGAAATAAAATGAGATGACACAGAAAATAAACATCATCCAAGTCTCTAATAAAACCAAACAATATGTCTTTCAAAGTACAAAGGCATCATAGTCATAATCCCAAATAAAACAACAAGCTGCCATAAACTCCGTGTGTGTTGACATAATAATACATTTGATTTGTATAGCGCTTTTAACAATAAAAAAAACCAAAACAAAATTAATTAATTAATTAATTAATAAAGATGTTGGCGCTGTGTTCCACCAAAAGTTCTAATCCACTTTAGTAGAAGAAGAAAAATGTTTGAGCCAGATATGAATTTGGACACATCATCTGAACTACGGACTCATAGTTATACGAGCTACAGGGAGTCCCAAACAGTAAGTGCCAAATTTTGAGTCCACAGTGAAACAAAAAACGTCAAATGTCAAACACTGGATTGACAGACGAGATCCCATGGAATCTCATGGGAACTCTGTGGCAAGTTCACACTGAAACAGGAAGTGCCAAATTTTGAGTCCACAGTGAAACAGGAAATGTCAAATGTCAAACACTTCCTGGCATGGCATGGAGCTATAGAGCGGAGGCCAGGGTTTCACTGGACTCCCCTGAAATCTGATTGGACACAGATGATTGACATGTCACGGCACCACACATCTGGTTTAAAAGAGCTGCATTTTGAAATCAGTGAGTCACATTGACTGCTGGGTTCCTCCTGTCCAGTAGCTGGTGCTGTGTACGACAAAAAGTTCTAATCCACCTTAGTAGAAGAAGAAAAATATTTGAGCCAGATTTGAACTGAACACATCCTTTGAACCATGGACTAATAAGGACACCAAAGTTATATTAATGAGTAAATAACTGTATTATGTGCAAGAAATGAGGTCCAGGTTGTTAAAAGCAGCATTTCTCCTTTAATTCAGGTTGCCTTATATAGGCGTGTGTCTCCAGTGATTTTTAAACAAGCAGGCAGCTGTTGATTAAATAACCTCTTAATTTTGCTGTCTGAGTGACACCATCAATCAATCAATCAACTTTTTTTTTTATATAGCGCCAAATCACAACAAACAGTTGCCCCAAGGCGCTTTATATTGTAAGGCAAGGCCATACAATAATTATGAAAAACCCCAACGGTCAAAACGACCCCCTGTGAGCAAGCACTTGGCTACAGTGGGAAGGAAAAACTCCCTTTTAACAGGAAGAAACCTCCAGCAGAACCAAGCTCAGGGAGGGGCAGTCTTCTGCTGAGACTGGTTGGGGCTGAGGGAAAGAACCAGGAAAAAGACATGCTGTGGAAGGGGGCAGAGATCGATCACTAATGATTAAATGCGGAGTGATGCATACAGAGCAGAAAGAGAAAGAAACAGTGCATCATGGGAACCCCCCCACAGTCTACGTCTAAAGCAGCATAACCAAGGGATAGTCCAGGGTCACCTGATCCAGCCCTAACTATAAGCCTTAGCGAAAAGGAAAGTTTTAAGCCTAATCTTAAAAGTAGAGAGGGTATCTGTCTCCCTGATCTGAATTGGGAGCTGGTTCCACAGGAGAGGAGCCTGAAAGCTGAAGGCTCTGCCTCCCATTCTACTCTTACAAACCCTAGGAACTACAAGTAAGCCTGCAGTCTGAGAGCGAAGCGCTCTAATGGGGTAATATGGTACTACGAGGTCCCTAAGATAAGATGGGACCTGATTATTCAAAACCTTATAAGTAAGAAGAAGAATTTTAAATTCTATTCTAGAATTAACAGGAAGCCAATGAAGAGAGGCCAACACAGGTGAGATATGCTCTCTCCTGCTAGTCCCCGTCAGTACTCTAGCTGCAGCATTTTGAATTAACTGAAGGCTTTTTAGGGAACTTTTAGGACAACCTGATAATAATGAATTACAATAGTCCAGCCTAGAGGAAATAAATGCATGAATTAGTTTTTCAGCATCACTCTGAGACAAGACCTTTCTGATATTAGAGATATTGCGTAAATGCAAAAAAGCAGTCCTACATATTTGTTTAATATGCGCTTTGAATGACATATCCTGATCAAAAATGACTCCAAGATTTCTCACAGTATTACTAGAGGTCAGGGAAATGCCATCCAGAGTAAAGATCTGGTTAGAGACCATGCTTCTAAGATTTGTGGGGCCAAGTACAATAACTTCAGTTTTATCTGAGTTTAAAAGCAGGAAATTAGAGGTCATCCATGTCTTTATGTCTGTAAGACAATCCTGCAGTTTAGCTAATTGGTGTGTGTCCTCTGGTTTCATGGATAGATAAAGCTGGGTATCATCTGCGTAACAATGAAAATTTAAGCAATACTGTCTAATAATACTGCCTAAGGGAAGCATGTATAAAGTGAATAAAATTGGTCCTAGCACAGAACCTTGTGGAACTCCATAATTAACTTTAGTCTGTGAAGAAGATTCCCCATTTACATGAACAAACTGTAATCTATTAGACAAATATGATTCAAACCACCGCAGCGCAGTGCCCTTAATACCTATGACATGCTCTAATCTCTGTAATAAAATTTTATGGTCAACAGTATCAAAAGCAGCACTGAGGTCCAACAGAACAAGCACAGAGATAAGTCCACTGTCTGAAGCCATAAGAAGATCATTTGTAACCTTCACTAATGCTGTTTCTGTACTATGATGAATTCTAAAACCTGACTGAACCTCTTCAAATAGACCATTCCTCTGCAGGTGATCAGTTAGCTGTTTTACAACTACCCTTTCAAGAATTTTTGAGAGAAAAGGAAGGTTGGAGATTGGCCTATAATTAGCTAAGATAGCTGGGTCAAGTGATGGCTTTTTAAGTAATGGTTTAATTACTGCCACCTTAAAAGCCTGTGGTACATAGCCAACTAACAAAGATAAGTTGATCATATTTAAGATTGAAGCATTAAATAATGGTAGGACTTCCTTGAGCAGCCTGGCAGGAATGGGGTGTAATAAACATGTTGATGGTTTGGATGAAGTAACTAATGAAAATAACTCAGACAGAACAATCGGAGAGAAAGAGTCTAACCAAATACCGGCATCACTGAAAGCAGCCAAAGATAACGATACATCTTTGGGATGATTATGAGTAATTTTTTCTCTAATAGTCAAAATTTTGTTAGCAAAGAAAGTCATGAAGTCATTACTAGTTAAAGTTAATGGAATACTCAGCTCAATAGAGCTCTGACTCTTTGTCAGCCTGGCTACAGTGCTGAAAAGAAACCTGGGCTTGTTCTGATTTTCTTCAATTAGTGATGAGTAGAAAGATGTCCTAGCTTTACGGAGGGCTTTTTTATAGAGCAACAAACTCTTTTTCCAGGCTAAGTGAAGATCTTCTAAATTAGTGAGACGCCATTTCCTCTCCAACTTACGGGTTATCTGCTTTAAGCTACGAGTTTGTGAGTTATACCACGGAGTCAGACCCTTCTGATTTAAAGCTCTCTTTTTCAGAGGAGCTACAGCATCCAAAGTTGTCTTCAAAGAGGATGTAAAACTATTGATGAGATACTCTAACTCCCTTACAGAGTTTAGGTAGCTACTCTGCTCTGTGTTGGTATATGACATTAGAGAACATAAAGAAGGAATCATATCCTTAAACCTAGTTACAGCGCTTTCTGAAAGACTTCTAGTGTAATGAAACTTATTCCCCACTGCAGGGTAGTCCATCAGGGTAAATGTAAATGTTATTAAAAAATGATCAGACAGAAGGGAGTTTTCAGGGAATACTGTTAAGTCTTCTATTTCCATACCATAAGTCAAAACAAGATCTAAGATATGATTAAAGTGGTGGGTGGACTCATTTACTTTTTGAGCAAAGCCAATAGAGTCTAATAATAGATTAAATGCAGTGTTGAGGCTGTCATTCTCAGCATCTGTGTGGATGTTAAAATCGCCCACTATAATTATCTTATCTGAGCTAAGCACTAAGTCAGACAGAAGGTCTGAAAATTCACAGAGAAACTCACAGTAACGACCAGGTGGACGATAGACAATAACAAATAAAACTGGTTTTTGGGACTTCCAATTTGGATGGAAAAGACTATGAGACAAGCTTTCAAATGAATTAAAGCTCTGTCTAGGTTTTTGATTAATTAATAAGCTGGAATGGAAGATTGCTGCTAGACAGGCTGTGGAGCAGCACAGGTAACGCACGACAACAGTGGTAAAAAATAAAATAAAAATCCACTGGACAGGCTGTGGAGCAGCACAGGTAACGCACGACAACAGAGCCAAAAAAATAAAATAAAAATCCACTAGACAGGCTGTGGAGCAGCACAGGTAACGCACGACAACAGTGGTAAAAAATAAAATAAAAATCCACTAGACAGGCTGTGGAGCAGCACAGGTAACACACGGCAACAGTGGTAAAAAATTAAATAAAAATCCACTGGACAGGCTGTGGAGCAGCACAGGTAACGCACGACAACAGTGCTAAAAAAATAAAATAAAAATCCACTAGACAGGCTGTGGAGCAGCACAGGCAACGCACGACAACAGAGCCAAAAAAATAAAATAAAAATCCACTGAACAGGCTGTGGAGCAGCACAGGTAACACACGACAACAGCGCTAAAAAATAAAATCAAAATCCACTGGACAGGCTGTGGAGCAGCACAGGTAACGCACGACAACAGTGCTAAAAAATAAAATAAAAATCCACTAGACAGGCTGTGGAGCAGCACAGGTAACGCACGACAACAGTGGTAAAAAATAAAATAAAAATCCACTGGACAGGCTGTGGAGCAGCACAGGTAACGCACGACAACAGCGCTAAAAAATAAAATAAAAATCCACTAGACAGGCTGTGGAGCAGCACAGGTAACACACGACAACAGCGCCAAAAAAATAAAATAAAAATCCACTGGACAGGCTGTGGAGCAGCACAGGTAACACACGACAACAGTGCTAAAAAAAAATAAAATAAAAATCCACTAGACAGGCTGTGGAGCAGCACAGGTAACGCACGACAACAGCTCCAAAAAAATAAAATAAAAATCCACTGGACAGGCTGTGGAGCAGCACAGGTAACGCACGACAACAGCGCCAAAAAAATAAAATAAAAATCCACTAGACAGGCTGTGGAGCAGCACAGGTAACGCACGACAACAGCGCCAAAAAAATAAAATAAAAATCCACTGGACAGGCTGTGGAGCAGCACAGGTAACGCACGACAACAGCGCTAAAAAATAAAATAAAAATCCACTAGACAGGCTGTGGAGCAGCACAGGTAACGCACGACAACAGCGCTAAAAAATAAAATAAAAATCCACTAGACAGGCTGTGGAGCAGCACAGGTAACGCATGACAACAGCGCTAAAAAATAAAATAAAAATCCACTAGACAGGCTGTGGAGCAGCACAGGTAACGCATGACAACAGCGCTAAAAAATAAAATCAAAATCCACTGAACAGGCTGTGGAGCAGCACAGGTAACGCACGACAACGGTGCTAAAAAATGAAATAAAAATCCACTAGACAGGCTGTGGAGCAGCACAGGTAACGCACGACAACAGTGCTAAAAAATAAAATCAAAATCCACTGGACAGGCTGTGGAGCAGCACAGGTAACGCACGACAACAGTGCTAAAAAATAAAATAAAAATCCACTAGACAGGCTGTGGAGCAGCACAGGTAACGCACGACAACAGTGCTAAAAAATAAAATCAAAATCCACTGGACAGGCTGTGGAGCAGCACAGGTAACGCACGACAACAGTGCTAAAAAATAAAATAAAAATCCACTAGACAGGCTGTGGAGCAGCACAGGTAACGCATGACAACAGCGCTAAAAAATAAAATAAAATCCACTAGACAGGCTGTGGAGCAGCACAGGTAACGCATGACAACAGTGCTAAAAAATAAAATAAAAATCCACTAGACAGGCTGTGGAGCAGCACAGGTAACGCACGACAACAGCGCTAAAAAATAAAATAAAAATCCACTAGACAGGCTGTGGAGCAGCACAGGTAACGCACGACAACAGCGCTAAAAAATAAAATAAAAATCCACTAGACAGGCTGTGGAGCAGCACAGGTAACGCACGACAACAGCGCTAAAAAATAAAATAAAAATCCACTAGACAGGCTGTGGAGCAGCACAGGTAACGCATGACAACAGCGCTAAAAAATAAAATAAAAATCCACTAGACAGGCTGTGGAGCAGCACAGGTAACGCATGACAACAGCGCTAAAAAATAAAATCAAAATCCACTGAACAGGCTGTGGAGAAGCACAGGTAACGCACGACAACGGTGCTAAAAAATAAAATTAAAATCCACTAGACAGGCTGTGGAGCAGCACAGGTAACGCACGACAACAGTGCTAAAAAATAAAATCAAAATCCACTGGACAGGCTGTGGAGCAGCACAGCTAATGCACGACAACAGCGCTAAAAAATAAAATCAAAATCCACTGAACAGGCTGTGGAGCAGCACAGGTAACGCACGACAACAGCGCTAAAAAATAAAATAAAAATCCACTAGACAGGCTGTGGAGCAGCACAGGTAACGCACGACAACAGCGCTAAAAAATAAAATAAAAATCCACTAGACAGGCTGTGGAGCAGCACAGGTAACACACGACAACAGCGCTAAAAAATAAAATCAAAATCCACTGAACAGGCTGTGGAGCAGCACAGGTAACGCACGACAACAGCGCTAAAAAATAAAATAAAAATCCACTAGACAGGCTGTGGAGCAGCACAGGTAACGCATGACAACAGCGCTAAAAAATAAAATCAAAATCCACTGAACAGGCTGTGGAGCAGCACAGGTAACGCACGACAACGGTGCTAAAAAATAAAATAAAAATCCACTAGACAGGCTGTGGAGCAGCACAGGCAACGCACGACAACAGTGGTAAAAAATAAAATAAAAATCCACTAGACAGGCTGTGGAGCAGCACAGGTAACGCACGACAACAGTGGTAAAAAATTAAATAAAAATCCACTGGACAGGCTGTGGAGCAGCACAGGTAACGCACGACAACAGAGCCAAAAAAATAAAATAAAAATCCACTGAACAGGCTGTGGAGCAGCACAGGCAACGCACGACAACAGTGCTAAAAAATAAAATCAAAATCCACTGAACAGGCTGTGGAGCAGCACAGGTAACGCACGACAACAGCGCTAAAAAATAAAATAAAAATCCACTAGACAGGCTGTGGAGCAGCACAGGTAACGCACGACAACAGAGCCAAAAAAATAAAATAAAAATCCACTGAACAGGCTGTGGAGCAGCTCAGGCAACGCACGACAACAGTGCTAAAAAATAAAATCAAAATCCACTGAACAGGCTGTGGAGCAGCACAGGTAACGCACGACAACAGCGCTAAAAAATAAAATAAAAATCCACTGAACAGGCTGTGGAGCAGCACAGGTAACGCATGACAACAGCGCTAAAAAATAAAATAAAAATCCACTGAACAGGCTGTGGAGCAGCACAGGCAACGCACGACAACAGTGCTAAAAAATAAAATCAAAATCCACTGAACAGGCTGTGGAGCAGCACAGGTAACGCACGACAACAGCGCTAAAAAATAAAATAAAAATCCACTGAACAGGCTGTGGAGCAGCACAGGTAACGCACGACAACGGTGCTAAAAAATGAAATAAAAATCCACTAGACAGGCTGTGGAGCAGCACAGGTAACGCACGACAACAGTGCTAAAAAATAAAATCAAAATCCACTGGACAGGCTGTGGAGCAGCACAGGTAACGCACAACAACAGTGCTAAAAAATAAAATCAAAATCCACTGGACAGGCTGTGGAGCAGCACAGGTAACGCACGACAACGGTGCTAAAAAATGAAATAAAAATCCACTAGACAGGCTGTGGAGCAGCACAGGTAACGCACGACAACAGTGCTAAAAAATAAAATCAAAATCCACTAGACAGGCTGTGGAGCAGCACAGGTAACGCATGACAACAGCGCTAAAAAATAAAATAAAAATCCACTAGACAGGCTGTGGAGCAGCACAGGTAACGCATGACAACAGTGCTAAAAAATAAAATAAAAATCCACTAGACAGGCTGTGGAGCAGCACAGGTAACGCACGACAACAGTGCTAAAAAATAAAATAAAAATCCACTAGACAGGCTGTGGAGCAGCACAGGTAACGCACGACAACAGTGCTAAAAAATAAAATAAAAATCCACTAGACAGGCTGTGGAGCAGCACAGGTAACGCACGACAACAGCGCTAAAAAATAAAATAAAAATCCACTAGACAGGCTGTGGAGCAGCACAGGTAACGCATGACAACAGCGCTAAAAAATAAAATAAAAATCCACTAGACAGGCTGTGGAGCAGCACAGGTAACGCATGACAACAGCGCTAAAAAATAAAATCAAAATCCACTGAACAGGCTGTGGAGAAGCACAGGTAACGCACGACAACGGTGCTAAAAAATAAAATAAAAATCCACTAGACAGGCTGTGGAGCAGCACAGGTAACGCACGACAACAGTGCTAAAAAATAAAATCAAAATCCACTGGACAGGCTGTGGAGCAGCACAGGTAATGCACGACAACAGCGCTAAAAAATAAAATCAAAATCCACTGAACAGGCTGTGGAGCAGCACAGGTAACGCACGACAACAGCGCTAAAAAATAAAATAAAAATCCACTAGACAGGCTGTGGAGCAGCACAGGTAACGCACGACAACAGCGCTAAAAAATAAAATAAAAATCCACTAGACAGGCTGTGGAGCAGCACAGGTAACGCACGACAACAGCGCTAAAAAATAAAATAAAAATCCACTAGACAGGCTGTGGAGCAGCACAGGTAACGCATGACAACAGCGCTAAAAAATAAAATCAAAATCCACTGAACAGGCTGTGGAGCAGCACAGGTAACGCACGACAACGGTGCTAAAAAATAAAATAAAAATCCACTAGACAGGCTGTGGAGCAGCACAGGCAACGCACGACAACAGTGGTAAAAAATAAAATAAAAATCCACTAGACAGGCTGTGGAGCAGCACAGGTAACGCACGACAACAGTGGTAAAAATTAAATAAAAATCCACTGGACAGGCTGTGGAGCAGCACAGGTAACGCACGACAACAGAGCCAAAAAAATAAAATAAAAATCCACTGAACAGGCTGTGGAGCAGCACAGGCAACGCACGACAACAGTGCTAAAAAATAAAATCAAAATCCACTGAACAGGCTGTGGAGCAGCACAGGTAACGCACGACAACAGCGCTAAAAAATAAAATAAAAATCCACTAGACAGGCTGTGGAGCAGCACAGGTAACGCACGACAACAGAGCCAAAAAAATAAAATAAAAATCCACTGAACAGGCTGTGGAGCAGCTCAGGCAACGCACGGCAACAGTGCTAAAAAATAAAATCAAAATCCACTGAACAGGCTGTGGAGCAGCACAGGTAACGCACGACAACAGTGCTAAAAAATAAAATCAAAATCCACTGAACAGGCTGTGGAGCAGCACAGGTAACGCACGACAACAGCGCTAAAAAATAAAATAAAAATCCACTGAACAGGCTGTGGAGCAGCACAGGCAACGCACGACAACAGTGCTAAAAAATAAAATCAAAATCCACTGAACAGGCTGTGGAGCAGCACAGGTAACGCACGACAACAGCGCTAAAAAATAAAATAAAAATCCACTAGACAGGCTGTGGAGCAGCACAGGTAACGCACGACAACAGAGCCAAAAAAATAAAATAAAAATCCACTGAACAGGCTGTGGAGCAGCTCAGGCAACGCACGACAACAGTGCTAAAAAATAAAATAAAAATCCACTGAACAGGCTGTGGAGCAGCACAGGTAACGCACGACAACAGTGCTAAAAAATAAAATCAAAATCCACTGAACAGGCTGTGGAGCAGCACAGGTAACGCACGACAACAGCGCTAAAAAATAAAATAAAAATCCACTGGACAGGCTGTGGAGCAGCACAGGTAACGCACGACAACAGCGCTAAAAAATAAAATAAAAATCCACTGGACAGGCTGTGGAGCAGCACAGGTAACGCACGACAACAGCGCTAAAAAATAAAATCAAAATCCACTGAACAGGCTGTGGAGCAGCACAGGTAACGCACGACAACGGTGCTAAAAAATAAAATAAAAATCCACTAGACAGGCTGTGGAGCAGCACAGGTAACGCACGACAACAGGTGCTAAAAAATAAAATCAAAATCCACTGGACAGGCTGTGGAGCAGCACAGGTAACGCACGACAACAGTGCTAAAAAATAAAATCAAAATCCACTGGACAGGCTGTGGAGCAGCACAGGTAACGCACGACAACAGTGCTAAAAAATAAAATCAAAATCCACTGGACAGGCTGCGGAGCAGCACAGGTAACGCACGACAACAGTGCTAAAAAATAAAATAAAAATCCACTAGACAGGCTGTGGAGCAGCACAGGTAACGCACGACAACAGCGCTAAAAAATAAAATAAAAATCCACTAGACAGGCTGTGGAGCAGCACAGGTAATGCATGACAACAGCGCTAAAAAATAAAATCAAAATCCACTGAACAGGCTGTGGAGAAGCACAGGTAACGCACGACAACGGTGCTAAAAAATAAAATAAAAATCCACTAGACAGGCTGTGGAGCAGCACAGGTAACGCACGACAACGGTGCTAAAAAATAAAATCAAAATCCACTGGACAGGCTGTGGAGCAGCACAGGTAACGCACGACAACAGCGCTAAAAAATAAAATCAAAATCCACTGAACAGGCTGTGGAGCAGCACAGGTAACGCACGACAACAGCGCTAAAAAATAAAATAAAAATCCACTAGACAGGCTGTGGAGCAGCACAGGTAACGCACGACAACAGTGCTAAAAAATAAAATAAAAATCCACTAGACAGGCTGTGGAGCAGCACAGGTAACGCACGACAACAGTGCTAAAAAATAAAATAAAAATCCACTAGACAGGCTGTGGAGCAGCACAGGTAACGCACGACAACAGCGCTAAAAAATAAAATAAAAATCCACTAGACAGGCTGTGGAGCAGCACAGGTAACGCACGACAACAGCGCTAAAAAATAAAATAAAAATCCACTAGACAGGCTGTGGAGCAGCACAGGTAACGCACGACAACAGTGCTAAAAAATAAAATAAAAATCCACTAGACAGGCTGTGGAGCAGCACAGGTAACGCATGACAACAGCGCTAAAAAATAAAATCAAAATCCACTGAACAGGCTGTGGAGCAGCACAGGTAACGCACGACAACGGTGCTAAAAAATAAAATAAAAATCCACTAGACAGGCTGTGGAGCAGCACAGGCAACGCACGACAACAGTGGTAAAAAAATAAAATAAAAATCCACTGAACAGGCTGTGGAGCAGCACAGGTAACGCACGACAACAGTCAATCAATCAATCAATTTTTTTTTTTATATAGCGCCAAATCACAACAAACAGTTGCCCCAAGGCGCTTTATATTGTAAGGCAAGGCCATACAATAATGATGTAAAACCCCAACGGTCAAAACGACCCCCTGTGAGCAAGCACTTGGCTACAGTGGGAAGGAAAAACTCCCTTTTAACAGGAAGAAACCTCCAGCAGAACCAGGCTCAGGGAGGGGCAGTCTTCTGCTGGGACTGGTTGGGGCTGAGGGAGAGAACCAGGAAAAAGACATGCTGTGGAGGGGAGCAGAGATCGATCACTAATGATTAAATGCAGAGTGGTGCATACAGAGCAAAAAGAGAAAGAAACAGTGCATCATGGGAACCCCCCAGCAGTCTACGTCTATAGCAGCATAACTAAGGGATGGTTCAGGGTCACCTGATCCAGCCCTAACTATAAGCTTTAGCAAAAAGGAAAGTTTTAAGCCTAATCTTAAAAGTAGAGAGGGTGTCTGTCTCCCTGATCTGAATTGGGAGCTGGTTCCACAGGAGAGGAGCCTGAAAGCTGAAGGCTCTGCCTCCCATTCTACTCTTACAAACCCTAGGAACTACAAGTAAGCCTGCAGTCTGAGAGCGAAGTGCTCTATTGGGGTGATATGGTACTACGAGGTCCCTAAGATAAGATGGGACCTGATTATTCAAAACCTTATAAGTAAGAAGAAGAATTTTAAATTCTATTCTAGAATTAACAGGAAGCCAATGAAGAGAGGCCAATATGGGTGAGATATGCTCTCTCCTTCTAGTCCCCGTCAGCACTCTAGCTGCAGCATTTTGAATTAACTGAAGGCTTTTTAGGGAACTTTTAGGACAACCTGATAATAATGAATTACAATAGTCCAGCCTAGAGGAAATAAATGCATGAATTAGTTTTTCAGCATCACTCTGAGACAAGACCTTTCTGATTTTAGAGATATTGCGTAAATGCAAAAAAGCAGTCCTACATATTTGTTTAATATGCGCTTTGAATGACATATCCTGATCAAAAATGACTCCAAGATTTCTCACAGTATTACTAGAGGTCAGGGTAATGCCATCCAGAGTAAGGATCTGGTTAGACACCATGTTTCTAAGATTTGTGGGGCCAAGAACAATAACTTCAGTTTTATCTGAGTTTAAAAGCAGGAAATTAGAGGTCATCCATGTCTTTATGTCTGTAAGACAATCCTGCAGTTTAGCTAATTGGTGTGTGTCCTCTGGCTTCATGGATAGATAAAGCTGGGTATCATCTGCGTAACAATGAAAATTTAAGCAATACCGTCTAATAATACTGCCTAAGGGAAGCATATATAAAGTGAATAAAATTGGTCCTAGCACAGAACCTTGTGGAACTCCATAATTAACTTTAGTCTGTGAAGAAGATTCCCCATTTACATGAACAAATTGTAATCTATTAGACAAATATGATTCAAACCACCGCAGCGCAGTGCCTTTAATACCTATGGCATGCTCTAATCTCTGTAATAAAATTTTATGGTCAACAGTATCAAAAGCAGCACTGAGGTCTAACAGAACAAACACAGAGATGAGTCCACTGTCCGAGGCCATAAGAAGATCATTTGTAACCTTCACTAATGCTGTTTCTGTACTATGATGAATTCTAAAACCTGACTGAAACTCTTCAAATAGACCATTCCTCTGCAGATGATCAGTTAGCTGTTTTACAACTACCCTTTCAAGAATTTTTGAGAGAAAAGGAAGGTTGGAGATTGGCCTATAATTAGCTAAGATAGCTGGGTCAAGTGATGGCTTTTTAAGTAATGGTTTAATTACTGCCACCTTAAAAGCCTGTGGTACATAGCCAACTAACAAAGATAGATTGATCATATTTAAGATCGAAGCATTAAATAATGGTAGGGCTTCCTTGAGCAGCCTGGTAGGAATGGGGTCTAATAAACATGTTGATGGTTTGGATGAAGTAACTAATGAAAATAACTCAGACAGAACAATCGGAGAGAAAGAGTCTAACCAAATACCGGCATCACTGAAAGCAGCCAAAGATAACGATACGTCTTTGGGATGGTTATGAGTAATTTTTTCTCTAATAGTTAAAATTTTGTTAGCAAAGAAAGTCATGAAGTCATTACTAGTTAAAGATAATGGAATACTCAGCTCAATAGAGCTCTGACTCTTTGTCAGCCTGGCTACAGTGCTGAAAAGAAACCTGGGGTTGTTCTTATTTTCTTCAATTAGTGATGAGTAGAAAGATGTCCTAGCTTTACGGAGGGCTTTTTTATAGAGCAACAGACTCTTTTTCCAGGCTAAGTGAAGATCTTCTAAATTAGTGAGACGCCATTTCCTCTCCAACTTACGGGTTATCTGCTTTAAGCTACGAGTTTGAGAGTTATACCATGGAGTCAGACACTTCTGATTTAAAGCTCTCTTTTTCAGAGGAGCTACAGCATCCAAAGTTGTCTTCAATGAGGATGTAAAACTATTGACGAGATACTCTATCTCCCTTACAGAGCCTAGGTAGCCACTCTGCACCGTGTTGCCACATGGCATTAGAGAACACAAAGAAGGAATCATATCCTTAAACCTAGTTACAGCGCTTTCTGAAAGACTTCTAGTGTAATGAAACTTATTCCCTACTGCTGGGTAGTCCATCAGAGTAAATGTAAATGTTATTAAAAAATGATCAGACAGAAGGGAGTTTTCAGGGAATACTGTTAAGTCTTCTATTTCCATACCATAAGTCAGAACAAGATCTAAGATATGATTAAAGTGGTGGGTGGACTCATTTACTTTTTGAGCAAAGCCAATAGAGTCTAATAATAGATTAAATGCAGTGTTGAGGCTGTCATTCTCAGCATCTGTGTGGATGTTAAAATCGCCCACTATAATTATCTTATCTGAGCTAAGCACTAAGTCAGACAAAAGGTCTGAAAATTCACAGAGAAACTCACAGTAACGACCAGGTGGACGATAGATAATAACAAATAAAACTGGTTTTTGGGACTTCCAATTTGGATGGACAAGACTAAGAGACAAGCTTTCAAATGAATTAAAGCTCTGTCTGGGTTTTTGATTAATTAATAAGCTGGAATGGAAGATTGCTGCTAATCCTCCTCCTCGGCCCGTGCTACGAGCATTCTGACAGTTAGTGTGACTCGGGGGTGTTGACTCATTTAAACTAACATATTCATCCTGCTGTAACCAGGTTTCTGTTAGGCAGAATAAATCAATATGTTGATCAATTATTATATCATTTACCAACAGGGACTTAGAAGAGAGAGACCTAATGTTTAATAGACCACATTTAACTGTTTTAGTCTGTGGTGCAGTAGAAGGTGCTATATTATTTTTTCTTTTTGAATTTTTATGCTTAAATAGATTTTTGCTGGTTATTGGTAGTCTGGGAGGAGGCACCGTCTCTACGGGGATGGGGTAATGAGGGGATGGCAGGGGGAGAGAAGCTGCAGAGAGGTGTGTAAGACTACAACTCTGCTTCCTGGTCCCAACCCTGGATAGTCACGGTTTGGAGGATTTAAGAAAATTAGCCAGATTTCTAGAAATGAGAGCTGCTCCATCCAAAGTGGGATGGATGCCGTCTCTCCTAACAAGACCAGGTTTTCCCCAGAAGCTTTGCCAATTATCTATGAAGCCCACCTCATTTTTTGGACACCACTCAGACAGCCAGCAATTCAAGGAGAACATGCGGCTAAACATGTCACTCCCGGTCTGATTGGGGAGGGGCCCAGAGAAAACTACAGAGTCCGACATTGTTTTTGCAACAGTGGTAAAAAATTAAATAAAAATCCACTGGACAGGCTGTGGAGCAGCACAGGTAACGCACGACAACAGAGCCAAAAAAATAAAATAAAAATCCACTGAACAGGCTGTGGAGCAGCACAGGCAACGCACGACAACAGTGCTAAAAAAATAAAAATCCACTAGACAGGCTGTGGAGCAGCACAGGTAACGCACGACAACAGTGGTAAAAAATTAAATAAAAATCCACTGGACAGGCTGTGGAGCAGCACAGGTAACGCACGACAACAGAGCCAAAAAAATAAAATAAAAATCCACTGAACAGGCTGTGGAGCAGCACAGGTAACGCACGACAACAGCGCTAAAAAATAAAATAAAAATCCACTGGACAGGCTGTGGAGCAGCACAGGTAACGCACGACAACAGCGCTAAAAAATAAAATCAAAATCCACTGGACAGGCTGTGGAGCAGCACAGGTAACGCACGACAACAGCGCTACAAAATAAAATAAAAATCCACTGGACAGGCTGTGGAGCAGCACAGGTAACACACGACAACAGCGCTAAAAAATAAAATAAAATTCCACTAGACAGGCTGTGGAGCAGCACAGGTAACGCACGACAACAGCGCCAAAAAAATAAAATAAAAATCCACTGGACAGGCTGTGGAGCAGCACAGGTAACGCACGACAACAGCGCCAAAAAAATAAAATAAAAATCCACTGGACAGGCTGTGGAGCAGCACAGGTAACGCACGACAACAGCGCCAAAAAAATAAAATAAAAATCCACTAGACAGGCTGTGGAGCAGCACAGGTAACACACGACAACAGCGCCAAAAGAATTAAATAAAAATCCACTGGACAGGCTGTGGAGCAGCACAGGCAACGCACGACAACAGCGCCAAAAAAATAAAATAAAAATCCACTGGACAGGCTGTGGAGCAGCACAGGCAACGCACGACAACAGTGGTAAAAAATAAAATAAAAATCCACTGGACAGGCTGTGGAGCAGCACAGGTAACGCACGACAACAGTGCTAAAAAATAAAATAAAAATCCACTGGACAGGCTGTGGAGCAGCACAGGTAACGCACGACAACAGTGCTAAAAAATAAAATAAAAATCCACTGGACAGGCTGTGGAGCAGCACAGGCAACGTACGACAACAGTGGTAAAAAATAAAATAAAAATCCACTGGACAGGCTGTGGAGCAGCACAGGTAACGCACGACAACAGTGGTAAAAAATAAAATAAAAATCCACTGGACAGGCTGTGGAGCAGCACAGGTAACGCACGACAACAGTGCTAAAAAATAAAATAAAAATCCACTGAACAGGCTGTGGAGCAGCACAGGTAACGCACGACAACAGCGCTAAAAAATAAAATAAAAATCCACTAGACAGGCTGTGGAGCAGCACAGGTAACGCACGACAACGGTGCTAAAAAATAAAATAAAAATCCACTGAACAGGCTGTGGAGCAGCACAGGTAACGCACAACAACAGCGCTAAAAAATAAAATCAAAATCCACTAGACAGGCTGTGGAGCAGCACAGGTAACGCACGACAACAGCGCTAAAAAATAAAATAAAAATCCACTAGACAGGCTGTGGAGCAGCACAGGTAACGCACGACAACAGTGCTAAAAAATAAAATAAAAATCCACTAGACAGGCTGTGGAGCAGCACAGGTAACGCACGACAACAGCGCTAAAAAATAAAATCAAAATCCACTGAACAGGCTGTGGAGCAGCACAGGTAACGCACGACAACGGTGCTAAAAAATAAAATAAAAATCCACTAGACAGGCTGTGGAGCAGCACAGGTAACGCACGACAACAGTGCTAAAAAATAAAATCAAAATCCACTGAACAGGCTGTGGAGCAGCACAGGTAACGCACGACAACAGTGCTAAAAAATAAAATCAAAATCCACTGAACAGGCTGTGGAGCAGCACAGGTAACGCACAACAACAGCGCTAAAAAATAAAATAAAAATCCACTAGACAGGCTGTGGAGCAGCACAGGTAACGCACGACAACAGCGCTAAAAAATAAAATAAAAATCCACTAGACAGGCTGTGGAGCAGCACAGGTAACGCACGACAACAGCGCTAAAAAATAAAATAAAAATCCACTGAACAGGCTGTGGAGCAGCACAGGTAACGCACGACAACAGCGCTAAAAAATAAAATAAAAATCCACTAGACAGGCTGTGGAGCAGCACAGGTAACACACGACAACAGCGCTAAAAAATAAAATAAAAATCCACTGAACAGGCTGTGGAGCAGCACAGGTAACGCACGACAACAGCGCTAAAAAATAAAATAAAAATCCACTAGACAGGCTGTGGAGCAGCACAGGTAACGCACGACAACAGTGGTAAAAAATAAAATAAAAATCCACTGGACAGGCTGTGGAGCAGCACAGGTAACGCACGACAACAGTGGTAAAAAATAAAATAAAAATCCACTGAACAGGCTGTGGAGCAGCACAGGTAACGCACAACAACAGCGCTAAAAAATAAAATAAAAATCCACTAGACAGGCTGTGGAGCAGCACAGGTAACGCACGACAACAGCGCTAAAAAATAAAATAAAAATCCACTAGACAGGCTGTGGAGCAGCACAGGTAACGCACGACAACAGCGCTAAAAAATAAAATAAAAATCCACTGAACAGGCTGTGGAGCAGCACAGGTAACGCACGACAACAGCGCTAAAAAATAAAATAAAAATCCACTAGACAGGCTGTGGAGCAGCACAGGTAACACACGACAACAGCGCTAAAAAATAAAATAAAAATCCACTGAACAGGCTGTGGAGCAGCACAGGTAACGCACGACAACAGCGCTAAAAAATAAAATAAAAATCCACTAGACAGGCTGTGGAGCAGCACAGGTAACGCACGACAACAGTGGTAAAAAATAAAATAAAAATCCACTAGACAGGCTGTGGAGCAGCACAGGTAACGCACGACAACAGTGGTAAAAAATAAAATAAAAATCCACTGAACAGGCTGTGGAGCAGCACAGGTAACGCACGACAACAGTGGTAAAAAATAAAATAAAAATCCACTGAACAGGCTGTGGAGCAGCACAGGTAACGCACGACAACAGTGCTAAAAAATAAAATAAAAATAAAAACGAAAGCGTTAGCAAGCTAGTTAGCTTGCCAACGCTGATGAAAGTTAGCTGATAAAAGAGCTCCGTCGCGATGTTTCGACCGTTAGAGGTCTTCTTTAGGCGTTGGAGCACGGTGAAAAAGTAAAAAAGTAAAAAAGTCTTGAAAAAGACTGTTAATTCAAAGAACTCAAACAGCTCAGTTCAAACAGCTAACAGATACAGCAGAACACCGCTGTGCTCCGGAACAGGAAGAAATCAGAAAAGCTATCTATATGACGAATACACTCTAAAACGTAACAGCCTTGTTTAGTTACAGTAGTGTTCAGAATAATAGTAGTGCTATGTGACTAAAAAGATTAATCCAGGTTTTGAGTATATTTCTTATTGTTACATGGGAAACAAGGTACCAGTAGATTCAGGAGATTCTCACCACCAGGATGATACATTTCACTTAAAAATACACATGCCACGGGGTGTTTCTCACCTGTACTCAAAAGTATTGGAACACTTGTTATTTCACACATTTTGATTTGTTTATGCCATTTCAAATACAAATAAATAAATAAAGTTATCTTAAACTCAAACTGAAAGCAAATTTCTACAACTTGATATAAATGAATTAAAAATCTAAAATCCAGCTTCCTGATGAAGTGGTGTAGAGGAGGATTTTCTTCAAAAGAAGACCTGAAAGTTCAGCTACAATTTGACAGAAAGTACATTTGAGATGAAAAACTAGATTTGATGTTTTGGTGAAAGAAACTTTTGTATTTCTTAATAATTGATGTAAATAAAGTCCAAGACATATTCAGTGACTTGAAAATGTTCATGTTTCATCCCCTGACTTCTCTCAAGAAAACTGGCAATAAAACTGATTATTATTTACAGGTTTTATCAAGTTTTAGAGATTTACTTTCAGTTTGAGTTTAAGGAAGATAATTTTAGAAATTTTTATTCTTAATTTTTGTTCTATTTCTTGTATTTGAAATGGCATAAACAAATTAAAATGTGTGAAATTCCAAGTGTTCTCATACTTTTGGAGGGCACAGTATCCTAACCTTATGATGAGTGTAAAATGAGTGTGATATTATTACTGTTTTGTTTAAGAAGGTTTCATTTTCACTGTTGCTGCACTTTGTGTCAAATCATAGTCATATCATATATCATATTGATATGACAATATTGAGATATGATAATTTGGCCACATTGTACAGCCAGACTGTCAACTAGCTGAAAACCTTGAATATTAATTAACAGCTACATAAAAAAAATGCTTAAAGTGGCAGGGGGTTAAGAGGGTCTGGGTGGCATACCCCTCCAGAAGCTGAAGATTTTTAGCCATGCATATACTTCTCAGAAGCATTAACTGAAAAAAGTTTGAAGGACCTAAATTACATGGTGATTTAAGTGATTAATGAATTGAATTATATTAATTCTAAGGAGACTCCGAACCTTTGGACCAGTTCTACACAGCTACCATTCAGAGTGTGTTGCTGTGTGGCAACTCTGTGTGGTTCTGTGGCCTCTCAGTGCAGTTGAAGAACAGGATACTGAGGCTCCTCAACATCTGCTCCAAAACTGTGGGCCACTCGGAGGAGAACAAATTCACAGAGCTGTGCAGGAAATGAGCCTTACGACTTGCGGATAAAATCTCCACAGACTCAGCCCATGTTCTGAACAGTGAACAGGAGCTTCTTCCTTCTGGGAAGCGCTTTACACTGCATCGTTACAGGAGGAAGAGATACAAGAACTCACTTGTACCACACTCCATCGCACTTTTAAATCAGAGGGTGTCATGCCTGGCCCAGTTCCAAGCTTCAATCCTTATTTATTTGGTTCTGCTCCTTCTGCCCCAGCCTTGTTTTATTAATTGTTACTTTCATCATGTGTTTATTCTATGTTCTATTTTTGCTTTGTTACTTTCGTTCTTTGTTACTTTTATACTTCGGTCATGTTTCAGTTCCGTTCTGGTTTTGTTCAATCAGTGTGTTTTTATGGTTTATCATTTAGTTATCATCTGCCTATTTTTGCTGTTCTGTTATAGGTAGTACTTTAGTATCAGGTTTTGTTATCACAGTCTCTGTTTTATTTTTAGTTTGTTTTTCTACTGTGTTTTCTTAGTCAGTTCCAGTTCAGTTTTGTTTTGGTCTTTATTTTCTTTCAGTACTCATCTATCCTGCCCTTGATTTCCGTTTTAGTTCTGTTTTTGTCATTTGTTTCCACACCGCACCTCCCATTGTGTCTTTGTTCCTTGTCTCACACCCAGTTATTATGTTCACTTCATGCCCTGCACCTGCCATTATGTTTTTTCCTCACTTTGATTCTGTGTTCCCATTTCACTCCCACTCTTGCACCAGCTCACGTGTCTTTTGTTGTGTGGGCCGCCAGAAGAGGAGGTACTGCTGGCCCACCACCAGAGGGCGCCCTGCCTGAAGTGCGGGCTTCAGGCACGAGAGGGCGCTGCCGCCACGGACACAGCCGGGAGTGACAGCTGTTACTCATTATTTCCTGACAGCTGTCACTCATTCTTCATCATCTCACTCCATAAAACCCAGACGTCATCTCCACCTCATTGCCGAGATATCGTACTTCAATGGAGGTAATATCCTCAGCCATTTGTGGTAACTAATAATCTGTCTATTGTGAGTGTTTGCAGGAGTACCGGTCCTTAGTTTTGTGGAGGCTGAGTGAGTGCAGGACGGCACTCTTTTCCTCTGAGGGATCACTGCATTCACATATTGAGTGAGAGGTGGAGGTGGCATTCCCACCGTTGTTGTTACTGCGTGTACACACACCCACACTTGACTGTCTTTGTTCTTTGCCGGCAGTACCAGATCCGACAGTCAGGGACGGTGATCACGTGGGAATTCAGGACTTGGCGGCTCCAGTATTCACCGGGTTCGGTGGCGGTGGAAATCGTGTGGTTCCGGCTCTTCTCAGGACAGACGTCTTCTATCCTCGAGCCTGCCCACACGTCACCTTTGTGGATTGACTGTAATCATATTCTGAGATTGTCTGTGTATTCGTTGTGCACCTTCACAACATTAAATTGTTACTTTTTGGCTCATCTATTGACCGTTCATTTGCGCCCCCTGTTGTGGGTCCGTGTCACTACACTTTCACAACATCTTTGTGAATTACATCACTTCAGTTTGTGCACTTCACTCCTCACAATGTTGTCTGTGCATTATCTTTGTTCACTAGCCACGCCCCCTTCCAGATTGTTCCTCATGTGCGCCTCCTTGACACCACCTGTCCCTTGTTTCACACTAATTGGCTCACTTGTATTTAAGCCCCACAGTCCTTCACTTCCCTGCCAAATTGTTGTCTTCGTACACTTTCGCCCACTCACAGTCCTGATTTTTGTCTTGCCATGTTCTGAACCTTGCTCTGTTTTCCTCAACCATGCCTCTTGCCTTATCCCGGATGTCTGTGTTTGCTTGTGCCTCTGAACCCTGCTCGATTGTGACTGCGTCTCAGCCTGACCTTGTTTGTACCTCTGTTTCGCTGACTGATTTCATGTGTACCAAACCTGAGCCTGGAATAAAGACCATGATTTCCTCCACATCTAAGTCTAGTCTGGGAGTCTGTATTGTGGGTCCAGCCGCTCCTGGTGATGGTCTCCCGCCCGTCCTGACAGTAAAATCTGGCCAGAATATGGACCCCACAGGCTCCAACACTGCCACGGACCCTGCTGCTGTGCTCCCAGACATGAAGGTGATAAAGGAGATTTTTGCGGACCTCTCCTTTTTTATTTGTTTTTGAGGCTGCTACATTCCCAGAGAGAAGTTTGATTACCTTGATCAAGCCTGGGATCTTGTTAATCTGAATCCATGGCTGTTTGATTATTTCCCAGAGCTTCTGAGCCTGGATGATGTTTTTTGTCTTCAGAAGCTTCCTGATTGGATGAAGCACCCTGAGGCCAACATGCCGTCTGATGATGATGATAATGACGGATCAGACTGGACTGATTTGGACGAGGACGAAGACTCTGAGTCAGAGCAATTAGCTTTGCAGAACATGGCTACATCTTTCTTCAAGATACGACTGATTTTTTGATTATCGTGACTGCCACAGTCAGCAAAGCAAACAGCGCATTTTTTCAGCTCTCGATCAAATCTTTCTAGCTGAGCCAGAGCTGTTGACCACATTCCTGGAGCTGAGAGACATTAAAACGATGTTTGAGCAGGGTGAGGCCCCTTCCTGCATTGAGGACCCCATGGACCTTTTATTTGAGTCTGAGCTCACTGCCACCTGTTGTGAGGAGCCACGCGTTACTACGCTTTCAGACGCCGCCCTTGCTCCACCCTGGTACAACATAACACTGAAGCCGGCCACTTACCTCATGTCTCCTGTTCCAGAGATGTCACCTCCAAAGCCTGCTCCACGGAGAAACCCAGCAGTTACTAAAAATAATTTTGCTACAATAAATTATTACTCCAGCCTCCTGACTTATTTAGGTGCCAGATTATACCTGGTGTCCAGCCACCTCCTGGGGTGTGTTGTCCGGTTTGTCGGCCTAGGGTTCCCTTCCCCACTTTTGGTCATGTGGTCAGTCATCCTTGGAATCTCTGGGTTTTTTGGCCTTTTTGTGTTTACCCAGCCTCTTTTTGCCCCCCGTCCTGGGTCCCCCGCCGCCCTCCAGGTATTGGGTTGTTTTTGTGCAGTCGTGCGGGGATGCCTGCATGGGGGAGGGGTACTGTCATGCCCAGTTCCAGGCTTCAATCCTTATTTATTTGGTTCTGCTCATTCTGCCCCAGCCTTGTTTTATTAATTGTTACTTTCATCATGTGTTTATTCTATGTTCTATTTTTGCTTTGTTACTTTCGTTCTTTGTTACTTTTATACTTCGGTCATGTTTCAGTTCCGTTCTGGTTTTGTTCAATCAGTCTGTGTTTTTATGGTTTATCATTTAGTTATCATCTGCCTATTTTTGCTGTTCTGTTATAGGTAGTACTTTAGTATCAGGTTTTGTTATCACAGTCTCTGTTTTATTTTTAGTTTGTTTTTCTACTGTGTTTTCTTAGTCAGTTCCAGTTCAGTTTTGTCTTGTTTATTTTCTTTCAGTTCTCATGTTCATGAGTGATTTGTTGTTGCATTATATCCTGCCCTTGATTTACGTTTTAGTTCTGTTTTTGTCATTTGTTTCCACTCCGCACCTCCCATCATGTCTTCATTCCTCATCTCATGCCCAGTTATTTATGTTCACTTCATGCTCTGCACCTGCCATTATGTTTTTTCTTCACTTTGATTGTGTGTTCCCATTTCACTCCCACTCTCGCTTCCGCCCGTCCTGACACAGGGAGACCAAATGAACACATTGTTGCAGACCACACACTAGTTTTAAAATTATTTTATGTTGAATGTTTTATGATGAATGTTTGATGTGTTTTCACATCTTGGGGCTTCTGCAGCTCATGTAAGTCGATTTTCCGTTTTACGGACAATAAAGTTTTATCTAATCTATCTTATCTTACATAGTACACCAAACTGTGCTGCACTGCCATTATCTTCAAACAAACACATCCTGGTGTTCACAATGACAATGACCTTAACAGAACAGAAAATATCAGCAAACTTACACTCTTTCAAAATATCAGGTCTGGGTGATGGTTCAGGCAGGACACAAATGCAGGACTCAGACAACTGGCTCTGTATGTAAAAGCAGTTTACTGAAACAGTAAATGGGGTCTGGTACACAGTAAGGCAGTCCAACAGGAATAACAAAACTAGGAACATCAGGCAAAGGCGTGGTCGAGGATACAGGCAGGTGGTCAAAAAACACATAAAGCAGGCAGAAGGAGACAACAAGATACAGAGCTGGAGAGAAGGCACCATGCGCATCAATCTGGTGAGGGAGTAAAGCAAAATGAGGATCTTAAATACATCCAGGTGATGAGGTGCAGATTAAGAGCAGGTGTGCATGGAATACACCAGAAGAAAGGTGTGGCCAGAGAGAGGGAAATACCCACCAGACAGACAAGAGAAAAACTGAAAAAGAACTAGACCAGAAAGGTTTGATATTGCTAACATGAAAAGTGGAATGAATGTGCATGGATGGGGGCAACTGGAGATGAACGGAAATGGGATTGATAACCTTGGATACGGGGAAGGGACCAATGAACCTGGGAGCTAAAAACCACATGAAACGGTGAACA
This sequence comes from Thalassophryne amazonica, assembly GCF_902500255.1. Lineage (NCBI taxonomy): Eukaryota > Metazoa > Chordata > Actinopteri > Batrachoidiformes > Batrachoididae > Thalassophryne > Thalassophryne amazonica. The sequence continues at coordinate 1,012,320 of NC_047106.1, forward strand.
CCCAGATGAAGCAGAAGGCAATCTATTATATGCTAACTCGATCCATGACAGCTGAGACGCCCAAGTGGAAAGATGTTGAAAACATAAAATTCTAAGACACTTTTCTAATTCTTGATTAAAGCGATTAGCTTGAGGATGGTACCCTGATGTGAGACTGGAAGTGGCCCCGAAGAGATGGCAGAACTCCCTCCAGAAACCCGACACAAACTGAGGGCCCCGGACTGAAACAATGTCCTGCGGGAAACCATGAAGACGGAACACATGATTAAGCATGATTTCAGCGAGTTCCCTAGCAGATGGCAACTTAGACAAAGGCACAAAATGACACATCTTTGACAAACGATCTACAACTGTTAGAATTACCGTGTGCCCATTAGATGGCAGAAGGCCAGTGACGAAGTCCATGGAAATATGAGTCCAAGGCTGTTTGGAAATTGACAGAGGCAACAACGTACCAGAAGGAGGACATGTGGTAGACTTGTGCATGGCACAAACCTGACAGGCATTTACAAACTCTGCAATATCAGTGTTGGGAAAGTGTAGTGACACGGACCCACAACAGGGGGCGTAAATGAACGGACAATAGATGAGCCAAAAGTACAACACTTTACTGCTGTGAAATGTACACAACGAAATATAGACAAATACAGAATTTGGATAGAGTCAAATGTACAAAGGTGACGTGTAGGCAGGCTCGAGGATAGAAGACGTCCGTCCAGAGAAGAACCGGATCCCACATGATTTCCACTGCCACCGAACCCGGAGGATACTGGAGCCACCAAGTCCCGAGTCCCCAGGTGGCCACCGTCTCCGGCTGTCGGATCTGGTGATGCTGGCAGGAAGCAGAAACAGTTAGGTGTGGGTGTGTGCACACCCAGTAACACAGTCAGCAACAGTTCCTTTATGGTGGGCAAAACACCTCCACCTCCGAAAGAGAAACACAGAAAAACAGCAGCGCCTGAATCACTACTTATCACAGTTCAGCGTGAGGAGTGAAGATCGTCACTCTGTCACCAGCTTCGAACCCAGCCTTCAGCTGTAAGTGGAGAAACAGGTACGCCTGTGAACAATACAGAATTAGTGCGGTCGGCACAGAATACGGCTGAGAGATTACCTCAGATAGACGATATCTCGGCAGTTGGGTGGAGTTGTTGTCCGGCTTTATGGAGTGATTGATGAGGTGGAGATGGGTGACAGCTGTCATGAGATGATGAGTGACAGCTGTCACTCCCGGCTGTTCCAGCGAGGCGGCAGCGCCCTCTCGTGCCTGAAGCCCGCACATCAGGCAGGGCACCCTCTGGTGGTGGGCCAGCAGTACCTCCTCTTCAGCGGCCCACACAACAGGACCCCCCCTCAACGAGGCTTGTCAGGGTGTCGGGTGTAAAAGTCGGCCAGGAGGGCCGGGTCCAGGATGAAGCTCCTCTTCACCCAGGAGCGTTCCTCAGGTCCATACCCCTCCCAGTCCACCAAGTACTGGAACCCCCTGCCCTTTCGACGGACGTCCAGGAGTCGGCGCACCGTCCAAGCCGGCTCCCCGTTGATGATCTGGGCAGGAGGCGGCGCCGGTCTGGGAGCACAGAGGGGTGAGGTGTGGTGTGGTTTGATCTTGGAGACGTGAAAAACTGGGTGGATCTGCAGTGAAGCTGGGAGCTGGAGCTTCACTGCGGCCGGACTGAGGACCTTGAAGATCTTGAACGGACCGATGTATCTGTCCTTCAATTTAGGGGAGTCCACCTGGAGGGGGATGTCCTTCGTTGACAGCCACACCTCCTGCCCGGGCTGGTATGCAAGGGCCGGGGAATGCCGGCGGTCTGCATGGGCCTTAGCCCTCGTCCGGGCCTTCAACAAGGCAGAACGGGCGGTGTGCCATACCCGACAGCATCTTCGTAGGTGGGCCTGGACCGAGGGCACACCGACCTCTCCCTCCACCATGGGAAACAATGGGGCTGGTACCCCAGACACACCTCAAATGGGGAGAGGCCGGTGGCAGAGGACACCTGGCTGTTATGTCCGTACTCAATCCAGGCCAGATAGTCACTCCAGGCCATCGGGTGCGTGGATGTCACACAGCGGAGGGCCTGTTCAACTTCCTGGTTGGCCCGCTCTGCCTGTCCATTCGTCTGTGGGTGATACCCGGACGAGAGGCTCACGGTGGCCCCCACTTCTCTGCAGAAACTCCTCCAGACCTGTGAGGAGAACTGAGGACCACGATCCGAGACAATATCAGTTGGTATCCCATGCAGACGCACGACGTAGTGGACCAGGAGGTCTGCTGTCTCCTGGGCCGTTGGTAGCTTTGGGAGGGCCACGAAGTGGGCCGCCTTGGAGAATCGGTCCACTACTGTGAGGATGGTCATCATGCCCTGGGATGGCGGGAGGCCCGTGACGAAGTCCAGGCCGATGTGGGACCAGGGGCAACAAGGCACCGGGAGCGGTTGCAGAAGTCCTTGAGTTTTTGAATGGTCTGCCTTGCCCCTGGCACAGGTGGTACAGGCCTGGACATATTCCCGGATGTCGGCTTCCATGGACGCCCACCAGAAGTGCTGCCGGACCACTGCCACGGTCCTTCGCACCCCTGGGTGACAGGAGAGCTTAGAACCATGAAAGAAGTCCAGGACTGCAGCTCTGGCTTCTGGTGGGACGTAGAGGCAGTTCTTCGGGCCCATTCCTGGGTCCGGGCTCCATGCCAGGGCCTCCCAGACGGTCTTCTCCACGTCCCAGGTGAGGGTGGCCACGATAGTAGACTCAGGAATGATGGACTCCGGTGGATCCGACAGCTCTGTTTTGACTTCGTCTTCGTGAACCCGGGACAAGGCGTCTGATCTTTGATTCTTGGTCCCGGGGCGGTAGGTGATCCGGAAGTCAAAACGCCCAAAGAACAATGACCAGCGGGCTTGCCTGGGGTTCAGCCGCTTGGTGGTCCTGATATACTCCAGGTTCCGATGGTCCGTTAAAACCGTGAATGGTACCGCAGCTCCCTCCAACAGATGTCTCCACTCCTCAAGAGCCTCTTTCACCGCGAGGAGTTCTCGATTGCCCACGTCATAGTTGCGTTCAGCCGGTCAACCTGCGTGAAAAATAGGCACATGGGTGGAGAACCTTGTCGGACTCCCTGCTCTGGGACAGCACGGCTCCTATCCCTGAATCAGAGGCATCCACTTCAACCACAAACTGGCGGCTAGGATCGGGCTGCACCAGAACTGGTGCAGTTGAAAACCGACGTTTCAACTCCCTAAACATGGCCCCGCACCAATCCGACCAGGTGAAGGGGAGGTCGGTGGAACTCGCACTTCTCGCCCTTCACAAACAGTCGGTTCTCCAACAACCGCTGCAGGACCTGACGTACATGCTGGACATGAGTCTCAGGATCCGGGGAAAAGATGAGTATATCGTCTAGATATACGAAGACGAATCGGTGGAGGAAGTCCCGCAAGACGTCATTAACCAAAGCTTGGAACGTCGCGGGGGCGTTAGAATTTGCTTCGGTACAATGGTGCAACATTAAGAAGAGATAAAATGCTAGGATAAAATATAACATATGTGTCAAAATAAGATAAAATATAAGATTAAAAAAAAAGAAATATGAAATATGAAAGGCTGTGTGCAACAGAAAAACAGAGAAACAGAAAAAACAGTGCAGTGGGAGGAGTGCAATTAAAAACCAAAGTACATTGTCTAAAGTGACCTGTGATAAAATGATAAAGTGACAGAGTTAAGCTTAAGGTGACTGAGTTATGAGGTGTTCATGAGTCTAACGGCAGAGGGGAAGACACTGTTCTTATGGCGGGCGGTTCTGGTCCGGATGGACCGTAGCATCCTGCCCGAGGGGAGTGGTTTGAATAGACCGTGTGCAGGGTGAGAAGGGTCAGCTGTGATCCGACCTGCTCGACCCAGAGTCCTGGAGATGTGCAGGTCGTGGAGAGATGGAAGGCTACAGCTGATCACCTTCTCAGCAGAGGCCACAATGCGCTGCAGTCTGTGTCTGTCCCTGGCTGTGGCCCCGGCGTACCACACCGTGATGGAGGAGCAGAGTTAGTGAGGCCGAACGGCATGACCAGGTACTCAAAGTGAGCTAATGGGGTGTTAAATTCCGTCTTCCACTCATCTCCCGTCCGGATCCGAACCAGGTGATATGCATTCCTAAGATCAAGTTTGGTGAAAATTTGGGCTCCATGCAGGGGCGTGAACACTGAATCCAACAGGGGCAAAGGGTATCGGTTGTGAACCGCAATCTCGTTCAGACCCCTGTAATCAATGCATGGACAGAGTCCGCCGTCTTTCTTGCCCACAAACAAGAAACCTGCACCCATCGGGGAGGCGGACTTCCGGATCAGCCCGGCAGCTAACGAGTCCCGGATGTAGGTTTCCATTGATTCGCGCTCTGGGCGTGAGAGGTTGTACAGTATACTGGACGGGTACTCAACGCCCGGGATCAGATCAATGGCGCAATCGTACGGCCGGTGTGGGGGAAGAGTGAGTGCCAGATCTTTGCTGAAGACGTCAGCAAGATCATGGTACTCCTCAGGCACCACCGTCAGATTGGGGGGGACTTTTACCTCCTCGTTAGCAGTCAAACCGGAGGGAACCGAGGATCCCAAACACTCCCGGTGGCAGGTTTCGCTCCACTGAGCCACAACCCCAGATGGCCAATCAATCTGGGGATTGTGTTTAACCATCCATGGGAAGCCCAAAATTACGCGGGAGGTAGAAGGAGTCACATAAAACTCAATCTCCTCCCGATGATTCCCAGACAATACCAGAGTGACAGGTAGTGTCTTGTGTGTGATTAAAGGGAGAAGGGTGCCATCTTGTGCCCGCACCTTCAATGGTGAAGGGAGCGCCACGAGAGGGAGCCCTACTTCCCTTGCCCATCTGCTGTCCAGCAGATTCCCTTCTGACCCCGTGTCCACCAATGCTGGGGCTTGAAGGGTTAGATCCCCACTCAGGATTGTAACTGGGAGACGTGCAGAAATATGTGTGTGTCCCACGTGAATTTCTTGGCCCACCCTTAGCCCAGTGTCTAAGGGCGGGCGTTGGTGGTTAACCGCTTGGGGCAGTCTCTCTGCTGATGCTCACTTGAGCCGCTCACTTGAGCCGGTGGTTAACCCCGCGGGCCAGTCTCCTCTGTCTGTTAGAAGCTCTTAATTTTGCCCTGCTCGTGTCCATAGCATCATCAGCAGGGGGAGCTGTTGCCACACGGAGCGCTGAGGCTGTGGAGCGTGGGAAGGACGGAACCTTTTCGGACCCGGAAGGGAGAGGGACGGCGATTGCCCGGCCACGTCCTTCGTCTCGCTCCCGACGGCGTTCTTCTAACCGATTGTCTAATCGTATAACTAGATCAATAAGCCCGTCCAAATCCCGCAGCTCATCCTTAGCCACCAGGTGCTCCTTCAGGACCGACGACAGTCCGTTTACAAAGGTGGCACGGAGCGCAGTCGTATTCCAGCCAGACCTCGCAGCCACGATGCGGAAGTCGACTGCATACTCAGCTGCGCTCCAACGCCCCTGTCTCATAGACAGCAGCACTGTTGAAGTGGTCTCGCTTCTATTTGGGTGATCAAATGGTGGTTGGCTCTCACTGCGGTATTGTATCACTTCCTGATCCGGAGCACAGCGGTGTTTTTCTGTATCTGTTAGCTGTTTAATCTGCGCAGTTAGATTGATCTAGTTATCTAGATTACGATTTGTTTCCCAGTGTAATCTTTACGTGCCTTAACTAAAGCACTCCTTCTGCTGAATCACCTCTAAATTATTTACACATTATTCACTTTGCGTGTTTTTAGGAATCCGCTAGCTTAGCGTAGCTACTAGCTCTTAGCCGATTTAGCATGGCGGCTTCTCCTGTCTCTCCCGCACTTTTCTGCTCTGGGTGTGAAATGTTTAGTTATTCCTCGGCCTCCTTTAGCAGTAACGGTACTTGTAATAAGTGTAGCTTATTCGTAGCTTTGGAGGCCAGGCTGGGCGAATTGGAGACTCGGCTCCGCACCGTGGAAAATTCTACAGTTAGCCAGGCCCCTGTAGTTGGTGCGGACCAAGGTAGCTTAGCCGCCGTTAGTTCCCCCCTGGCAGATCCCGAGCAGCCGGGAAAGCAGGCTGACTGGGTGACTGTGAGGAGGAAGCGTAGCCCTAAACAGAAGCCCCGTGTACACCGCCAACCCGTTCACATCTCTAACCGTTTTTCCCCACTCGACGACACACCCGCCGAGGATCAAACTCTGGTTATTGGCGACTCTGTTTTGAGAAATGTGAAGTTAGCGACACCAGCAACCATAGTCAATTGTCTTCCGGGGGCCAGAGCAGGCGACATTGAAGGAAATTTGAAACTGCTGGCTAAGGCTAAGCGTAAATTTGGTAAGATTGTAATTCACGTCGGCAGTAATGACACCCGGTTACGCCAATCGGAGGTCACTAAAATTAACATTAAATCGGTGTGTAACTTTGCAAAAACAATGTCGGACTCTGTAGTTTTCTCTGGGCCCCTCCCCAATCGGACCGGGAGTGACATGTTTAGCCGCATGTTCTCCTTGAATTGCTGGCTGTCTGAGTGGTGTCCAAAAAATGAGGTGGGCTTCATAGATAATTGGCAAAGCTTCTGGGGAAAACCTGGTCTTGTTAGGAGAGACGGCATCCATCCCACTTTGGATGGAGCAGCTCTCATTTCTAGAAATCTGGCCAATTTTCTTAAATCCTCCAAACTGTGACTATCCAGGGTTGGGACCAGGAAGCAGAGTTGTAGTCTTACACACCTCTCTGCAGCTTCTCTCCCCCTGCCATCCCCTCATTACCCCATCCCCGTAGAGACGGTGCCTGCTCCCAGACCACCAATAACCAGCAAAAATCTATTTAAGCATAAAAATTCAAAAAGAAAAAATAATATAGCACCTTCAACTGCACCACAGACTAAAACAGTTAAATGTGGTCTATTAAACATTAGGTCTCTCTCTTCTAAGTCCCTATTGGTAAATGATATAATAATTGATCAACATATTGATTTATTCTGCCTAACAGAAACCTGGTTACAGCAGGATGAATATGTTAGTTTAAATGAGTCAACACCCCCGAGTCACACTAACTGTCAGAATGCTCGTAGCACGGGTCGGGGTGGAGGATTAGCAGCAATCTTCCATTCCAGCTTATTAATTAATCAAAAACCCAGACAGAGCTTTAATTCATTTGAAAGCTTGTCTCTTAGTCTTGTCCATCCAAATTGGAAGTCCCAAAAACCAGTTTTATTTGTTATTATCTATCGTCCACCTGGTCGTTACTGTGAGTTTCTCTGTGAATTTTCAGACCTTTTGTCTGACTTAGTGCTTAGCTCAGATAAGATAATTATAGTGGGCGATTTTAACATCCACACAGATGCTGAGAATGACAGCCTCAACACTGCATTTAATCTATTATTAGACTCTATTGGCTTTGCTCAAAAAGTAAATGAGTCCACCCACCACTTTAATCATATCTTAGATCTTGTTCTGACTTATGGTATGGAAATAGAAGACTTAACAGTATTCCCTGAAAACTCCCTTCTGTCTGATCATTTCTTAATAACATTTACATTTACTCTGATGGACTACCCAGCAGTAGGGAATAAGTTTCATTACACTAGAAGTCTTTCAGAAAGCGCTGTAACTAGGTTTAAGGATATGATTCCTTCTTTATGTTCTCTAATGCCATATAACAACACAGTGCAGAGTAGCTACCTAAACTCTGTAAGGGAGATAGAGTATCTCGTCAATAGTTTTACATCCTCATTGAAGACAACTTTGGATGCTGTAGCTCCTCTGAAAAAGAGAGCTTTAAATCAGAAGTGTCTGACTCCGTGGTATAACTCACAAACTCGTAGCTTAAAGCAGATAACCCGTAAGTTGGAGAGGAAATGGCGTCTCACTAATTTAGAAGATCTTCACTTAGCCTGGAAAAAGAGTCTGTTGCTCTATAAAAAAGCCCTCCGTAAAGCTAGGACATCTTTCTACTCATCACTAATTGAAGAAAATAAGAACAACCCCAGGTTTCTTTTCAGCACTGTAGCCAGGCTGACAAAGAGTCAGAGCTCTATTGAGCTGAGTATTCCATTAACTTTAACTAGTAATGACTTCATGACTTTCTTTGCTAACAAAATTTTAACTATTAGAGAAAAAATTACTCATAACCATCCCAAAGACGTATCGTTATCTTTGGCTGCTTTCAGTGATGCCGGTATTTGGTTAGACTCTTTCTCTCCGATTGTTCTGTCTGAGTTATTTTCATTAGTTACTTCATCCAAACCATCAACATGTTTATTAGACCCCATTCCTACCAGGCTGCTCAAGGAAGCCCTACCATTAATTAATGCTTCGATCTTAAATATGATCAATCTATCTTTGTTAGTTGGCTATGTACCACAGGCTTTTAAGGTGGCAGTAATTAAACCATTACTTAAAAAGCCATCACTTGACCCAGCTATCTTAGCTAATTATAGGCCAATCTCCAACCTTCCTTTTCTCTCAAAAATTCTTGAAAGGGTAGTTGTAAAACAGCTAACTGATCATCTGCAGAGGAATGGTCTATTTGAAGAGGTTCAGTCAGGTTTTAGAATTCATCATAGTACAGAAACAGCATTAGTGAAGGTTACAAATGATCTTCTTATGGCCGTCGGACAGTGGACTCATCTCTGTGCTTGTTCTGTTAGACCTCAGTGCTGCTTTTGATACTGTTGACCATAAAATTTTATTACAGAGATTAGAGCATGCCATAGGTATTAAAGGCACTGCGCTGCGGTGGTTTGAATCATATTTGTCTAATAGATTACAATTTGTTCATGTAAATGGGGAATCTTCTTCACAGACTAAAGTTAATTATGGAGTTCCACAAGGTTCTGTGCTAGGACCAATTTTATTCACTTTATATATGCTTCCCTTAGGCAGTATTATTAGACGGTATTGCTTAAATTTTCATTGTTACGCAGATGATACCCAGCTTTATCTATCCATGAAGCCAGAGGACACACACCAATTAGCTAAACTGCAGGATTGTCTTACAGACATAAAGACATGGATGACCTCTAATTTCCTGCTTTTAAACTCAGATAAAACTGAAGTTATTGTACTTGGCCCCACAAATCTTAGAAACATGGTGTCTAACCAGATCGTTACTCTGGATGGCATTACCCTGACCTCTAGTAATACTGTGAGAAATCTTGGAGTCATTTTTGATCAGGATATGTCATTCAAAGTGCATATTAAACAAATATGTAGGACTGCTTTTTTGCATTTACGCAATATCTCTAAAATTAGAAAGGTCTTGTCTCAGAGTGATGCTGAAAAACTAATTCATGCATTTATTTCCTCTAGGCTGGACTATTGTAATTCATTATTATCAGGTTGTCCTAAAAGTTCCCTAAAAAGCCTTCAGTTAATTCAAAATGCTGCAGCTAGAGTACTGACGGGGACTGGAAGGAGAGAGCATATCTCACCCATATTGGCCTCTCTTCATTGGCTTCCTGTTAATTCTAGAATAGAATTTAAAATTCTTCTTCTTACTTATAAGGTTTTGAATAATCAGGTCCCATCTTATCTTAGGGACCTCGTAGTACCATATCACCCCAATAGAGCGCTTCGCTCTCAGACTGCAGGCTTACTTGTAGTTCCTAGGGTTTGTAAGAGTAGAATGGGAGGCAGAGCCTTCAGCTTTCAGGCTCCTCTCCTGTGGAACCAGCTCCCAATTCAGATCAGGGAGACAGACACCCTCTCTACTTTTAAGATTAGCCTTAAAACTTTCCTTTTTGCTAAAGCTTATAGTTAGGGCTGGATCAGGTGACCCTGAACCATCCCTTAGTTATGCTGCTATAGACGTAGACTGCTGGGGGGTTCCCATGATGCACTGTTTCTTTCTCTTTTTGCTCTGTATGCACCACTCTGCATTTAATCATTAGTGATCGATCTCTGCTCCCCTCCACAGCATGTCTTTTTCCTGGTTCTCTCCCTCAGCCCCAACCAGTCCCAGCAGAAGACTGCCCCTCCCTGAGCCTGGTTCTGCTGGAGGTTTCTTCCTGTTAAAAGGGAGTTTTTCCTTCCCACTGTAGCCAAGTGCTTGCTCACAGGGGGTCGTTTTGACCGCTGGGGTTTTACATAATTATTGTATGGCCTTGCCTTACAATATAAAGCGCCTTGGGGCAACTGTTTGTTGTGATTTGGCGCTATATAAAAAAATTGATTGATTGATTGATTGATTATCTCATCAATACTTTTATATCCTCAATGAGGACAACTTTGGATGCTGTAGCTCCTCTGGAAAAGAGAGCCTTAAATCAGAAGTGCCTGACTCCGTGGTAAACTCACAAACTCGCAGCTTAAAGCAGATAACCCAGACGTTGGAGAGGAAATGGCGTCTCACTAATTTAGAAGATCTTCACTTAGCCTGGAAAAAGAGTCTGTTGCTCTATAAAAAAGCCCTCCGTAAAGCTAGGACATCTTACTACTCATCGCTAATTGAAGAAAATAAGAACAACCCCAGGTTTCTTTTCAGCACTGTAGCCAGGCTGACAAAGAGTCAGAGCTCTATTGAGCCGAGTATTCCTTTAACTTTAACTAGTAATGACTTCATGACTTTCTTTGCTAATAAAATTTTAACTATTGGACAAAAAATTACTCATAACCATCCCAAAGACATATCGTTCTCTTTGGCTGCTTTCAGTGATGCCAGTATTTGGTTAGACTCTTTCTCTCCGATTGTTCTGTCTGAGTTATTTTCATTAGTTACTTCCTCCAAACCTCCAAATGGATGACCTCTAATTTCCTGCTTTTAAACTCAGATAAAACTGAAGTTATTGTACTTGGCCCCACAAATCTTAGAAACATGGTGTCTAACCAGATCCTTACTCTGGATGGCATTACCCTGACCTCTAGTAATACTGTGAGAAATCTTGGAGTCATTTTTGATCAGGATATGTCATTCAAAGCGCATATTAAACAAATATGTAGGACTGCTTTTTTGCATTTACGCAATATCTCTAAAATCAGAAAGGTCTTGTCTCAGAGTGATGCTGAAAAACTAATTCATGCATTTATTTCCTCTAGGCTGGACTATTGTAATTCATTATTATCAGGTTGTCCTAAAAGTTCCCTAAAAAGCCTTCAGTTAATTCAAAATGCTGCAGCTAGAGTACTGACGGGGACTAGAAGGAGAGAGCATATCTCACCCATATTGGCCTCTCTTCATTGGCTTCCTGTTAATTCTAGAATAGAATTTAAAATTCTTCTTCTTACTTATAAGGTTTTGAATAATCAGGTCCCATCTTATCTTAGGGACCTCGTAGTACCATATCACCCCAATAGAGCGCTTCGCTCTCAGACTGCAGGCTTACTTGTAGTTCCTAGGGTTTGTAAGAGTAGAATGGGAGGCAGAGCCTTCAGCTTTCAGGCTCCTCTCCTGTGGAACCAGCTCCCAATTCAGATCAGGGAGACAGACACCCTCTCTACTTTTAAGATTAGGCTTAAAACTTTCCTTTTTGCTAAAGCTTATAGTTAGGGCTGGATCAGGTGACCCTGAACCATCCCTTAGTTATGCTGCTATAGACGTAGACTGCTGGGGGGTTCCCATGATGCACTGTTTCTTTCTCTTTTTGCTCTGTATGCACCACTCTGCATTTAATCATTAGTGATCGATCTCTGCTCCCCTCCACAGCATGTCTTTTTCTTGGTTCTCTCCCTCAGCCCCAACCAGTCCCAGCAGAAGACTGCCCCTCCCTGAGCCTGGTTCTGCTGGAGGTTTCTTCCTGTTAAAAGGGAGTTTTTCCTTCCCACTGTAGCCAAGTGCTTGCTCACAGGGGGTCGTTTTGACCGTTGGGGTTTTACATAATTATTGTATGGCCTTGCCTTACAATATAAAGCGCCTTGGGGCAACTGTTTGTTGTGATTTGGCGCTATATAAAAAAATTGATTGAATTGACTGATTGAAACCATCAACATGTCTATTAGACCCCATTCCTACCAGGCTGCTCAAGGAAGCCCTACCATTAATTAATGCTTCGATCTTAAATATGATCAATCTATCTTTATTATCATTGAATGACTATTGGAACGTCTATATTTGGCACCAGGACAGCAGGAGGAGGAGCTGCAGCAGTGCCCTGTGCGCGCGCATCCACCTGTGCAGTGAGAGCCTCCATCCTGCGATTGAGAATGACGTTCTGCTCGGTCATTAAATCCAACCGAGCAGTGAAGGCGGTGAGGATTTGCTGCAACTCACCTTCCACGCCTCCTGCTGGCGCCTGTGCACCCTGCTCTTTCATTGGTTGTTCAACAGATGGTTAACGCCCCTCGGAATCCATGACGCTGGCCGAGATATCCTGTTGGGAAAGTGTAGTGACACGGACCCACAACAGGGGGCGTAAATGAACGGACAATAGATGAGCTAAAAATACAACACTTTACTGCTGTGAAATGTACACAATGAAATATAGACAAATACAGAATTTGGATAGAGTCAAATGTACAAAGGTGACGTGTGGGCAGGCTCGAGGATAGAAGACGTCTGTCCAGTGAAGAACTGGATCCCACACGATTTCCACTGCCACCGAACCCGGAGGATACTGGAGCCGCCAAGTCCCGAGTCCCCAGGTGGCCACCGTCTCCGGCTGTCGGATCTGGTACTGCTGGCAGGAAGCAGAAACAGTTAGGAGTGGGTGTGTGCACACCCAGTAACACAGTCAGCAACAGTTCCTTTATGGTGGGCAAAACACCTCCACCTCCGAAAGAGAAACACAGAAAAACAGCAGCGCCTGAATCACTACTTATCACAGTTCAGCGTGAGGTGTGAAGATCGTCACTCTGTCACCAGCTTCGAACCCAGTCTTCAGCTGTAAGTGGAGAAACAAGTACGCCTGCGAACAATACAGAATTAGTGCGGTCGGCACAGAGATTACCTCGTAGATAGACGATATCTCGTCCGGCTTTATGGAGTGATTGATGAGGTGGAGATGGGTGACAGCTGTCATGAGATGATGAGTGACAGCTGTCACTCCCAGCTGTTCCCGCAAGGCGGCAGCGCCCTCTTGTGCTTGAAGCCCACACTTCAGGCAGGGCGCCCTCTGGTGGTGGGCCAGCAGTACCTCCTCTTCAGCGGCCCACACAACAATCAGTCCCCATATAAGGCCACCAAAACTGCTGCTGCACAACAAACATGGTTTTCTTAATTCCTGGATGACAGGAAAATTAGTAAGACCAAATGGCATCACCAGGTACTCGTAATGCCCATAGGTGTATTAAATGCGGTCTTCCACTCATCTCCTTGCTTAATTCTGACTAAGTGATATGCATTCCGGAGATCCAACTTAGTAAACACTTTGACGACCTCTAGTGACTCAAATGCAGATGAAATCAAAGCTAACAGGCCGTGATTTTTCACAGTAATATCATTTAACCTGCGATAATCTATGCAAAGATGAAGTGTTTTATCTTTCTTTTCAACAAAGAAAAACGCCGCTCCTGCGGGCGATGAAGAGGGCCGAATCAAGCAGGCGTCAAGAGACTCCTGACTATATTCCTGCATAGCGGTGCATTCAGGGCCTGACAGAGAATACAGTTTTCCCCGAGGTGGACTTGTCCCAGGCAAGTGCTCTAAGGCATAGTCATAAACACGATGAGGTGGAAGCGACTTAGCTTTAGCCTTGCTAATCACTGGTGCTAAATCATGATAACAGGGTGGTACTCCCACGACATCAGAAGAAACAGCAAGCGGCAGAGATTTGGACCTGATCAAACAGTTCCCAGAGCAAGATGATCCCAAATCGCTTATTGTCCCATTGACCCAGTTGATATTAGGGCTGCGCTGTTGCAGCCAGGATGAAAATCAGCACCTCCAAATCCGAGGCCATGGTTCTCGACCGGAAAAAGGTGCTTTGCCCTCTTCAGGTCGGTGGAGTGTCCTTGCCTCAAGTGGAGGAGTTTAAGTATCTCAGGGTCTTGTTCATGAGTGAGGGACAGATGGAGCATGAGACTGATAGACGGATCGGTGCAGCATCTGCAGTGATGTGGCCGCTGTATTGGACCGTCGTGGTGAAGAGAGAGCTGAGTAAGGGGGCAAAGCTCTCGATTTACCAATCGATCTACATTCCAATCCTCACCTATGGTCATGAGACTTGGCTCATGACCGAAAGAACGAGATTACGAGTACAAGCGGCCGAGATGAGTTTCCTCCGCAGGGTGGCTGGGCGCTCCCTTAGAGATAGGGTGAGGAACTCGGTCACTCGGGAGGAGCTCGAAGTCGAGCCGCTGGTCCTCCACGTCGAAAGGAGTCAGTTGAGGTGGCTCGGGCATCTTTTCCGGATGCCCTCTGGACGCCTCGCTGGAGAGGTGTTCCGGGCATGTCCCATTGGGAGGAGGCCCCGGGGAAGACCCAGGACATGCTGGAGGGACTACATCTCTCGGCTGGCTTGGGAATGCCTTGGGATTCCCCCAGAGGAGCTGGGGGAGGTGTGTGTAGATCGGGAGGTCTGGGCGGCTTTGCTTGAACTGCTGCCCCCGCAACCCGACTCTGGATAAAGCGGAAGAAAATGGATGGATGGATGGCTGTTGCAGCCAGGGGTGCCCCAGCATAAGAGGGTGAGTCATCTTGTCAGAAACAAAGAAACTAATTGATTCCACATGGGTCTCATTGATAGTCAAACGTACAGACTG